>NC_139824.1:18517065-18582065 GCF_963457635.1 Microchirus variegatus
AAACAAGTAAACAACCAATGAGGCAACTAACCAAGCAAGGAACCAACAAAGCAACCTAGCAACCAGCTAACCCACAGAACAAACCAATAACCAACCAACCAATGAATGAATGAATGAATGAAACCTTTATTGTCTGCGAGGTGGACTTTGTCTTGTACTGAGAAAAATAACAAAAACATTTTAACAACATAAAAACAATATTGCTAACCAGCTAAACAGCTCAGTAACCAAGGAAACAGCTGCTTTACAGGTCCTCAGTCACTTTCATTCAGAGATGACTCCGCCCACGTTGAGGCGGAGCTATACTGTAATGGAAACACTAGCACACAGTGGTCTACAGGTGTTATTGACGTACACACTCACCTTGTATGGAGGTGTCATACTGCTGTTTGACACACTCCATCTTCTGACTGTGACTCTCTTCATGATTCTTCTTCTCTGCTTCATGTTGACTCCTCAGCTCCTCCACCTGGACACACACACACACACACACACACACGCACACACACACACGCACACGCACACACACACACACTGACACACACACACACTCACACACACACACACATAAATCGTCAGCTTATCATCAAGCTCAACTTTAGACTTTTGTCTTTTTTTTTTTCCAAATGTTATATTTCAAATTTTGTCATTCTTTTTTCCAAAAAAATGTTGTGTTAACTTTTGTACATTTTTTCCCCCAAAAAATTAGATTTTTCAATTTTTGTCTTTAAAAAAGGAAAATTTAAAAAAAAAAATATTTTTTTTTTTTTTTCAAAAATGTAATGTTTTATAATAAACTTTTGTTAAAAAAAGAAAAATCAAAATGAATGTTTAATCTGAATCTGTTTTTTTGGAGCAGGGTAACATCTAAAACATGGCATGGCCACGTTCCCTGAGGACCAGGGTTGGGAAACAATGGGGCTGTGGAAAATGCATTATGTCTATGAGTGTCCACACAAAGGATTGCAAAACCAGCACATGTGTGTGTGTGTAAGTGTGTTCTTGTACTAGTGGACCACTGAGGACCAGTGAGGGTTTTTAACCAACAAAGTGAGGTCATTTTTACAAAGCGAGGACATTTTGGCCGGTCCTCACTTTGTTTTCATTGAAATCACTTCCTTGTGATTGTAAACATGCTATACTCCAAAAACCCGTACAAAAACCCGTTTTCCAGCTCTGGTGTTTCACACACGTTTTGCTCTGGGGCTCCACCTGCAGACATGTTATGGTACTGCACCCAGTAGTTCTTTATAGATGTAATTGATGAAGTAGATATTTGTAATTGTGTTGATTTATAAAGTGTCTCTCTGACCTGTTGCTCCATCATCATGCGACATTTATCCGCCTCCTCCTGGTACATCTGGTGGACCTTGTCCCATTCTGTTTGGTAGAAACTCCTGAGTCTACAACACACACACACATTTAGACAGTAAAAGAAGAATATTGTGTTTGTGTGAGTGAGCATAGAGGTGAATGCACACCTGTCCTCCAGCTGCACCAGCTCCTCCTTGTGCTGCTCCTCCAGTCTTCTGAGAGCCTCCTCACGACTGAGGCGCACCTCCTCCACCTCCACCTGCAGACGCTCACACGACTGTGTCGACACCACTGCAAGGAGAGGGCGATGAAAGTGAGTGTGTGTGTGTGTGTGTGTGTGTCGGGTCAGAGTGTGTATATGTTTTAAATAACACATGCATACATGGACGTTTTCTCCTGACCTCATGGATGTTGTGATTTAGGCCGTGGTGGTTTGTTATTGTGTATTTAAAAACATAGTTTAATAATATATATTTTCTTCATGAGCTCAGAAGAAGAAGACATTTTTTAAAAATCAGATAAAACAGAGCCTTTAAAATCATATTTACGTGAGGATTATATCAGGGAATATGTCAGAAATATGTACCTGAAAGACACCTGTTTAGCCTGGTTTTAATGACATTTCATGCCATTCTCTGCCTTTTGATTGACTGATTAACTGATTGACTGATTGATTGATTGATTGTCTCCACCTGAGTGTGGCAAACGGTCCTGGAGCCAAAAGTCCATCACAGGTGGAACTTTATATGATGTCATATTCCAGGACATGACAGAACAGTCAGTGCCTCAGCAGGTATTAACAGTTGTTCTGTGTGCGTGTGTGTGTGTGTGTGTGTGTACGTGCGTTCCTCAGCATTCCAACACAACCACATTCCTGTTTAATTACTCTTACTCTTACAGACACCGGGCTCCAAGCCCTGAAACATCTGTAAGTCAGCTCAGAAGTATGCAGCAGCAGCAGCAGCAGCAGCAGCAGCAGCAGCAGCAGCAGCAGCAGCATAAGCAGCAGCAGCAGCAGCAGCAGCAGCATAAGCAGCAGCAGGAGCAGCAGCAGCAGCAGCAGCAGCAGCAGCAGCAGCATAAGCAGCAGCAGCAGCAGCAGCAGCAGCATAAGCAGCAGCAGGAGCAGCAGCAGCAGCAGCAGCAGCAGCAGCAGCAGGAACTATTTGTCAGTGGTCGTCCAGTGGAAGAATAAAAGGATCAGTGCAGCAACACTTTCTATTTCTAAGTGTCTATAAAGTGTTAGCGTGACGTCACTGTTCTACAACCGCGTGCTAACAACTGTGTGTGTGTGTGAGTGTGTGTGTGTTGCCGTGGTGACGAGGACAGCTGAAGGCGTCTCGGACACACTGTGCTTCTTTATCACATGTGTATGTATGTGTATTTTTAATATCACAGGACACGTAACACAGGCCTGTGACAGTGTTGCTGTGTTACTATATTGTATTACTTGTATTTTATTTCCAGTAACTCTTTTATCTCTCTTCTATCTTTGGCGTGAAGCAACTGTGTGAGCGCACAATTTCCTCCAGGATGAATAAAAATATTCAGATATCCTGTTTTTAAAGTGGCAGTGATTGCGAAGACTGTTTTCCTGAGGTTAGTGAATAACTCAATAAAGTTGTAACACAGAATAAGATCAGTTTAAAGATAGATTTCTGCATTAAAATGCATTAAACAGCTGACAAATAAATCATATTAAATGTTTGTTTTATGTCACCTTTAATGACGTCATCTGCTGTAATTATAAATGTCCTATTATATTCTCCTCTGGACTCTGGAAGGAAAAAGGCCACGCATCTTCCGGGGCTGCAAATATTTCACAATAAAAGCATGGTGGGGAAAAAACAGAAGTGCTTTTACTTTGGAACAGGACGGTTTAATGGCCAGATAAACATATGTTAAAATCCGTGTAGATTAGAGAGCATTTTCCACCGTGAGATTAATACAGTTTAACAGATTTTGTTATTTAATCTAATCTAATCTATTAGATCTCCTGTAAAATCATCCATTTATTCATTTATTGAGCGTATTACGCGTGCAAAGTTAAGCTGTGATTTTCACAATAAGAGTTACGCAGAGCTGCACTAACACGCATTACAGTGTGATTACTGTAAACTATTAAAGAAGTGAACGTTAACCAGGACAGGAACAGGTTGTTCCTGTGTGTGCGTGTGTGTGTCTTGTGAAAACAACGTACAATAACAATTTAAAAAGACACACCTGCACACAACAATAAAGAAATATGCCACACGTGTGTGTGTGTGTGTGTGTGTGTGTGTGAGGTGTTTTTGGTTTTGTACACGCTCTTAGTCGTCTGTGCTTTGTCTCACTGACAGTTGAATGACAGTCTGTCAAACCACTGTCTGCTGAGAACGAACACACCTCAAACACACACACACACACACACACACGAACACATGTTATTTATAGGACTTGATATGAGGTGACTGTGTGTGTGTGACATCAATACCAGCAGTAAAAATGATAATAATAGGTGGTTTTTGTGTGGTTGAACACGGAGGAGGTTTGGAAACTGTACAAAACCTGGTGTTGAATGTGTCGTCATGTTAGCTGCTGTGTTTCCTTCTTCTTCTGAGCTTTAGAAGCTAAGTGCTCGTCATACAGTACGTATTTTCATGGGTCTCGACAACCACGCAGCATTTACTGAACATATCACCTTAACGTGAAGGGAAGCTGCACTGTCTCCACCTGTGTTCCCACCTCTCAGGGAAATCACTCAAATTAAAATCCACTTTCAACCTCCCACGGTTAATCAGTGGGAAGACATAATTAAAGACATCCAAAGAATGGAACTAATGACGTTTAGTCTCCCCTCTGGGAAAAATGGAGCGCTTATATCTCAAGTAGAGGTGATAACCAACCTTAATGCTATACATATTCTGGTTTTAAGACAATGATTATAATGCTATAACTTTTGAGAACCCCACGGTTCTCTCATGTTTTGTTCCCATGAGTGTCCGTATGTATTTGTGTAACTGTGTATATATAAATAAGTATTCGATTATTTAGACATACAAATGTGAGTGAACACGTATACTCGCCAGATCAGGTGTACAGACATGTATACATATACTCTTTTGTTATTATTCTTTTCCTTTTTGTACCTACAAGAGCACTAAACTGCTAGCATTTGTACACTAATGTTGCCCTAATGCTTTGTGAAAAAATAAAGGATTAAAAAAATATATATATATATATATATATATATATTAATAACTTATTGCTCAGTTGAACGATTCTGTCTGCATCACAGTTGAAATCACAGAGCCCTAAGTTCCGCCTAAACAAACTAAACACACCACAGGAAGTCAATGTTTCTGTGGTGTAACTTTAGCGGTGCTTTTATTTTGACATGTCTCCACAGCTCGCTCACAGACTGTCCATCTTGCTGTGATGACACAGTGAGAGCGGAGCGCAAAACAGACGGTCAGTATCACAAACATCAAAACTGACCCCGAGTCAGTTCTGCTCCACTTAACTCTTTGATACGGCGGAGATCAGAGTCTGTAAATGAACTTGAGTCGGTGTTAATGTGTAATCTCATAAAAACTCATGAGGTCAGCTGACCGACATGTGCGCACACACACACACACTCACACACTCGCACACACACAGCTCAGAGCAGCAGCAGCTGCAGGAAAATCCACCAGAAATAAACACCAGGGTTTGAATATCTGTTGACCCGTCCCTGATAACCTTTGTGTGCAGTGTGTGTCATATGCAAATGCTGTGTGTGTGTGTGTGTGTGTGTGTGTGTGTGTGTGTGTGTGTGTGTGTGTGTGTGTGTGTGTTCTTGTACTTGCACCATACTGAGGACCAGTGAGGGTTTTTAACCAACAAAGTGAGGAAATTTTTACGGAGTGAGGACATTTTGGTCGGTCCTCACTTTGTTTTCATTTAAATCACTTCCTTAGGTTGCTATAACATGCTATACTCTGTTTGTCAAAAAAAAAAAAAAAATTCAAATTTTGGACGACATAGTATATAGTATGACTTTTTTTGTCAAATTTTGGACCAAACATTTTGCGTCAAATTTTGGACCAAACATTTTGCGTCAAATTTTTTTTCAAATTTTGGAACAAACATTTTGTGTCCATTTTTTTTCTTCAAATTTTGGACCAAAAATGTTGCGTCAATCTTTTTTTCAGATTTTTGACCAAACTTTTTGGGTCAAATTTTTTTTTTC
This sequence comes from Microchirus variegatus, assembly GCF_963457635.1. NCBI lineage: Eukaryota > Metazoa > Chordata > Actinopteri > Pleuronectiformes > Soleidae > Microchirus > Microchirus variegatus. Next base: position 18,522,590 of record NC_139824.1, read on the forward strand.
AAATTTTGGACCAAAAATTTTGCGTCAATCTTTTTTTCAGATTTTTGACCAAACTTTCTGGGTAAAATTTTTTTTTTCAAATTTTGGACCAAAAATTTTGCATCAATTTTTTTCACATTTTGGATGTCAGTATAGTATGACGTTTTTGTCAGATTTTGGGTCAATTTTTTTTTTCAAATTTTGGACTAAAAATTTTGGGTCAAATTTTAGTAGTAGTCATTCATGAAGTAGATATTTGTAATTGTGTTGATTTATAAAGTGGAAATGCTGGTCCTCACTTTGTCACTTCTTTTACCCGGTCCTCAGTATGCAGCAAGTACAAGAATGTGTGTGTGTGTGTGTGTGTGTGTGTGTGTGTGTGTCTTACCCAGCTCGTCGCGGAGGTTTGCCAGTTGCAGCGACAGCTCCTTCTTCTGCTTCAAAGACTCCTCGCGCTGCACGAGAGACAACAGACGCGTTTAAACTCACATTCAAACACGTGCACATACATATTGATATTATACTTACACTCATTAAATTGTGTATATTTTCATTTTTCTAACCCTTAAAATACTCGTTTCTTTACGCAATACGACCACTTTTAATCATTTATATCTAATTTCACTCCAGTAGAGACGATCCAATCCAATACTATAATAAACAATGTGATTAAATGTTTCTGTGTTTTTGTGGTGGAAAGTAACGAAATACATTTAATCAAGTTTCTGTATTGAGTAATTTTTTTGGTGTATTTTGTATTTTTTAAGTACAATTTAAAATCAGGATTTTGTATTTTACTTGAGTACGTATTGACTCAAGTATTGTACTTAGTTACTTTATAAATCCTATCCGTTACTGAGTAAAAATAAAAATTCAGCACAATGAAGATGTACAGGGGGGAAATATACACACAAATACACGCCAAAAGTGACGTCATATCCTGTGTCGCGCCGGGCGTGAGCTCCAAAATACTTTTGGATTTCTGACCTTGTCATATTTCTACTACCCTCACACCCCACCACGCAAAGTACCTAAGTAACTTTTACTTAAAGTACATTTCAAATGAACTACTTTTTACTTCTACTTGAGTACATTTTCAGATGACTACTTTTGCTTCTTCTTGAGTAATAGTTCATCAAAGTATTGGTACTTTTACTTGAGTACAATATTTGAGTACTTTTTCCACCTCTGTCAGGAGGAAACTAAAGAAAAACAAACCAAAGTTCTCAGACAGAACATTATGATCCTGTGTGAAGGAATTCCCCACGACACAGAAACGACATTTACAACGTGTGCTGCTGCTGCTGCTGCTGCCTCCTCACCCTGTCACTTTCACTCACACACACACACACACACACACACACACACACGCACACACAGTCATAAAACCCATGTGTTTAAGTCGAGGAGCAGGCGACAAAGAAAGTTAGAAAACAGGAGTGATAACAGAGAGAGAGAGAGAGAGAGAGTGGAGTCCACGCTGTTTCATAACTGTCCTCACGACCAGAGGACAGCACACACACACACACACACACACACGAGCAGGAAAACATCCTGTCAGATCACACACACACACACACACACACACACACACACGTGAACACACACCTTGCGTTTCTTCTTGCGTCGATTAGGCAGAACCTTCCCGGGCTGTGCATGGGCTTTGCTGGCTGTGGCACCCATGACTTACACCGACACTGACACACACACACACACACTGACACTGACACACACACACACTCACACACACACACACACACACACTCACACACACACTCTCCCTTGCGTTCCACTTCTTCCTCTCACTCTCCCTCTCTCTCTGTAACTACTATCAGAAGTGGAAGTCACTGTGTCCTCCTTCATGGAACTCCCTCTCCACCACTGTCCTGCCTCCTCCTCCTCCTCCTCCTCCTCCTCCTCCTCCTCCTCCTCCTCCTCCTCCTCCTCACTGTTTGATGGAGGAATGTGAGTTATTTCAGCTCCACCTTTCTTTTCTTCATCCCCTCATTCTTATCTCTCTCTCTCGTTCTCCTCTGTCACACAGAAATGCAAAGTTTACAGTGAAAGAACTTCAGGGTTTCTCTGTTTTTTCAATGTCAAATAACCAAAGAGATTCATTTTTTTTTAAACTTAACAAAATCTATTCCATTCACTTACAAAAACAAATAGATTAACTGTAAAATTAATGAATAATTTAAACATATTTAGTCACTTTCACACACGTTATTTTGTTCAAACGAGGGATGTGAGAGTTTATTTATCTGTGTATAAAAATACATAAAATAAGAATAATGTAATTCATCTAAACAAGACCACAATTAATCATTAATACTCTCATAATGTCATTTGATTTTCCAAAGAGAAACTAACTATCTTTAATTATTCCAGACATAAACACAAAAAACAGTGTAAATGAAGCACTCAAGTCTGGATATGTCATTAAAATAGTCTGAAAGTAAACTTTCTCACACTGAAAAATAAGAACGCCTTTATCGTACGTGAGGCACATTTCAGACTGGAAAACAGCAGACATGAGGAATTTCACAACACATTGGAGATGAAGGTTGCCATGGTAACACACACACACACACGTTTGTGCTTCGTGGAAATGAGACACAAATCTCGTTTGGATTTTATGAACCACACAAATCTGAGTTGTTAAGTCAAGAAAACTGTCATTTGTCATCACTAAACGCACAAAACAGACACTGAAACCTCATCGGTGAGGGCAGAATATTCAGATTTTTAACAAAACAAGCAGTTCCACACCCACACCCACACCCACATCCACACCCCCAGCCACAGCCCACCCCCCAGGGCAAAGCAGCTCTGCCTCCAGTCTTCAGTTGATATTCACAGAGCGACTCAGATTAGATAACAGTGGAATTCATGCTTTAGTTACACAGCGTTTGGGGCTCGATCTGCAGCTGTTGCATTCCCCCACCACCACTGATCCCTCCTCTCTTACTCTGACACCCCCTCACCCCCTCACCCCCTCACCCCCTCAGCCTTCCACCAGCCTGCTCGTCCAATCGTCCAATGTTAACATGACGTCAGAGAAATCTAATTATAGTCACAAAAACTAGACTTTTAAAATACACGGTAACATGTTAGCGTACTTTATCATCACAGCAGACGCCATTGAAAGCTGCCATGTTTTCCCCCCCGTTTATGTTCATACGTGTGCAACATTTGTGAGCAACTGTACGTTAGCTCATCAACACGCAGTGTTTCCCCAACCCTGGTCCTCGGGGGGCGCGGCCATGCCATGTTTTAGATGTGGCCCTGCTCCAAAAAACACCTGATTCAGATGAAACATAAAAAAAAAATTTCTTTAACAAAAGTTGAAACATTACATTTTTGGGAAAAAAAGTTGAAACATTACATTTTTGGGAAAAAAAATTAAAAAAAATTTTGAAACTTTTTACAAAAGTTGAAATACAACATTTTTGGAAAAAAATTGACAAAAGTTGAAATATAGAAAAAGTTTGAATTTTTTTTTTGAAAAAAGTTTAAATAGATTTTTTTTTTTTTTTTTACAAAAGTTGAAATACAACATTTTTGGAAAAAAATTGACAAAAGTTGAAATATAGAAAAAGTTTGAATTTTTTTTTTGAAAAAAGTTTAAATAGATTTTTTTTTTTACAAAAGTTGAAATATAGAAACAGTTTGAATTTTTTTTTGAAAAAAGTTTAAACAGATTTTTTTTTTACAAAAGTTGAAATACAACATTTTTGGAATTGACAAAAGTTGAAAGTTGAGCTTGATGATGAGCTGATGATTTATTTGAATCAGGTGTTTTTTGGAGCAGGGCAACATGTAAAACATGGCATGGCTGCGTTCCCTGAGGACCAGGGTTGGGAAACACTAGTTTATAGCGTGTAGAGAACAGGTTGCTCTTTTTATGAAGAGATCAAATGAATATGGATCAGAATTGAGCTGAACAACAACAACATTTGGCCAAAGATAATTGCCCGGTCGCTGACGTGGAGCATCGTCGTCGACAGATAGATTTGCTCCCAACGGCCTGCGATGTGTTTACATGCTTAGCTGCTAAAGTCGCGTTGACCTGCGTCGTAACAGGTAACCTGCAAACAGCAAAACAAACGCACGCTATCCGATAAATCACTCTGTGTTTGTGTACGAGGACGGTTGGTTTATCCAAGCTCAAACCACAGCTGCTGTGCAAACCGTGAAGACTCTGTCTGTACACATGTGACTGCACCTCCGCCACAATAAAAGCTGCTGCTGCTGCTGCTGTCGCTCACCACAAACACACACACTCTATCTAATCAGAGCGCCGGAGTTGTGTAACAATGTACAATCGCACACACGCGCGTCCTCAGAGAGTGTGTGAAACACACGGGGAGGTCGTTATCAGCTAAGAAGCTCATTATCTGTGGAATAACCAGTTATCACACCAGATACGCCCTCATGTGGAGACAATGAATGAATGAATGAATGAATGAATGAACGAAAACAATCATGGCATCACAACATTACAATTACGACTCTCATGGAAAACACAGCTTTACCGACTGTTCGTAACGCACTGGAGGGGGAGGAGTCACGTTGATCAACGCCACACAGGGTTTTCGATCACTTTTAAACGCCACAACATTCCTCTAAAAGCCGTCATCAGCCTGTGTCTTAAAGCTGGAGTTAGCCGTGATGGTCCGTGTTTGACGTACTCAAAGATATTTTTATTGAGTTTTTGCACAAATATATAAAGTTATTGTATATAAAGTGCACCATCAAAACAAAGGACAAGGAAAAAAGCACACAACGAGAAAACTTATCTCGCCAGACACACCAAATAAATAGAAAACATAAACCAATTGTGCTTAATTCCTGGAGTAAAACAGGTAGCAGCTGAAAGTCGGGTTCTACTCTGATAAAGTACAATAAAGTAAAACAAGATGGAGAAGTAAATATACACACATCACACTCCAACCCGTGGTTTGGGAAAACGGATCGAATTCAATTGACTTTTTATCTTAACTTTTTAATTTCTATTAATTTCTTTGTTTGGTTTTTAATTTCTTTGCTTAACCTCATGCAATTATATACATATACAGTGTATATATATATATATATATATATATATATATATATATATGGTTTTTAATAATTTGGTACCTAAGAAATCTCAAATGGCACAGATGATGCCGAAAGTGAGAACGCCCAGACATCTCTTTACTAAAACCTCTGTAATTTCACTCTGCTTCACTTCAGCAGCATCAGACTTTGCACAGCTCATGTCCACATGTTGTTACATGACCTCCATGTGTTTTTAAGCTCCTACTGCATATTTTAACGGTGATATTTGCTTTAAAATGCAATATTTTTTTAGGCGAGATAAAAAAATCCTTCAGTTATGCTGTGTTCCATGTACATTTACTCTGACACAGTGGCATCTACAGTAAAACTTACGCCTCTGGTGGAATCTCACAAGTAGTATCTTTATTTTGATACCAAGATAATACACGTAGAGCTCGTAACTGCAGATGTTTACTCTATTTAGTTTGGGCATGTCATTTTCGAGCAGGAACTCCAAAAAGAGGGTCAGGGAAATCCATGTCTGGGACTCATCCCGGTGCCTGTCCACAGACCGAGCAGCTCACTACAGTGAGAATTGAACTTTAACCTTTACGTTTTGGTCATATGAGGGAGAGATGTTTCTTAAAAACATGAACTTTCAATACAACGAACAACAGAAGAGCTGCACACACTGGTGCTGTAGCGTCACGTGAAGCTGGGCGTGGACTAAAAACAGCCATTACTGAACTCTTCCTCCACAAACACCACTGTAAATAGCAACACGGCAACAACTGCAGAGTTATGTGATAATAATAGGCTGCGGGTGGTTTTTGCCAAAGGGGACGGATGGCGTGCACATAAATTGAACTTCTTTACACCCCCACCACAAACACCCCCCATCCCCCTGTCCCAATTTACCATCGTATTTACATGCACAAACACATCCACCGTGACTTAAAGGCACAAAATATGGAGCCATAAGAAGCCTGTGAGTGAGACAGAGACTCAGTACGAGGTCTATCAAGTATACACACATGTATACTGCAGAGAGTCACGACAGTTAGTCCAGATTAACGGCAGAAAGTCACCGCAGAGTGAGTCCCTGTGACAAGTATAATCCAGGCTTCATTCCCACATGGTCTGTCCTGCAGCGACTTCATGAAAACAGCCAGTGCAGAAAGTGAACACAGCCTTATTTATATCTGTGTCTGAGTTGTTGTTGTAATATTTAGACTTGAAATTAATCAACTATTTTGATAGTTTGAAGCTTTTTTCATGATTAAAACAAGATTTCGGATCGTTTTAGCTTCTTAAATGTGAATATTTTCTTTGTTTCTTTGCTCCACATCAACAAAGAAATCATTCAAACTGAATAATTTTGGTTTGTGGACAAAACGAAGACATTCAAGAACATCATTTAACATTTTTTTAACAATTGATTTATCGAGAAAATAATTGACAGATCAATCGATTACAAAAATAATCCTTAGTTGCAGCTCTAGTAATATTTAATATCAAAGCCATTAGTTTGCATTATGGACAGTTTCCACTCCACAGCAGCAGGTGGCAGTGTGTCACACACAGTGTTCTTACCTCAGAGAAGAGATACTGGATCACTGTAGCCAGAGCCTCCACTCTCTTATTCCCCTGCAGGAGCAGCCTCTTCAGCTGGACCATGGCCTGGTTCTTCTTCTCTGCCTGCTCTTTGCTCTGGCTCTGGTTCTGGTTCTGGTTCTGGTTCTGTTTGGCTGTGACTGTTGTTGTGACGTCTGTCGCCGCAGACCTGGCCACAGCGGGTTTGAAAGCATTCTGCAGGCGGGATGCAGGTTTGGGGCTGGACCGTGACCCGGTTCTCCCTTTGAACCCAGGTCCAGAGGCTCCTGTGGTGCAGGACTCAGCGACTGGTACATCTGGTACCTGGGAATAAACACACAACACATACTGTCAAGATGGACGCTACACAAAAGAAACAGATTCTAAAAAAATATGTGTGTATGTATACATAATTTCTATATAATTATATATATATATACACATATATATAATTAACACATATATATAATTAGATAAATGGAAAAAAATACACAATGTATATCAATATGCATATCTATATATTTTATTAATCTATATATAATTATAAAAAATAGGAGAGTATATATAAAATACTATATATATGAAAAAATACATATATAATATAAAAAAATACATAATGCAAAAAATACATAATGTATATGTATATTAATATATACATATTTTATTAATCTATATATAATTACCAAAAAAATAGGAGAGTATATATAAAATACTATATATATTTATATGTATATATATATAATTAAATACCAGGAAAATTCTAATAGAAAATTTAAATTTACAAGTTGTTTAAAATATTTGGATCAAGGTAAATAAATGCGAAATGTAAAATCTGGATGTTCAGCAGTTTGCCGGGGTAAACGCTCCTTGTCCCCGCCCCTGCTGCACTGCTTGTGTATATACAAAACAAGTGCTCCCTCACTCAGGTCTGATGGTTTCCTTCCATTCGTCGTGAGAACACGGAATTAACCAAAAGTCATGGGGCGTTCCAGAAACAGATAAATAAATATGATGGATATATGATGAATGGATATTGTATTTTAGCTGAGTCATATTGAGGGCTGTTTGATGGGAGGAGAATATTTGTCACACAGTTGGAAAATGTCTATAACGACTGAATCAGACTGATGTGTTGAGTTTGTGGAGGTACGGTGGCATTTAGACACTCGTAAATACAACACATAAGAGTCAGCCGTGCTGTTAAGAGCTGGTTATCTGCACCGAAACGAGGTCTGACGGCGAGTGCGAACGAGAAGACGGGCGGAAAGAGTGATGTGGATCACGACTTTGATTGAACAATCATTCAACAACCGAGGATGGAGCTACATCGGCACGGTAAACACTGTGACATTCAAACAAAACAAGAGAGCGTACCAGGTCAGGCTGAGGCTGCGGGCGGTGGACTGCTGCTGATGCTGCTGCTGATGATGATGCTGCTGCTGATGCTGTGACCTGTGAACTGCTGCTGTTGGTGTTGTTGGGTCTCGTCGGCGCCTCCCTGGGTTTGTTTTTGTCCACTGCAAGAGAACGACGACCTCTTAGTTTGCGTGTGGCCGGAGCGACATTCAACATGGTGTGTCCTCACACACACACACACACATGGTCAAACACAGCATCAACAAACATCAATGTAAACACACACACACACGTTCACGCTCATCCAGCAACTGAGAATACGCCCTATTGACTGTGCAAGGCTGAGACAGATGCATCATGGGATTGTGTGGTAATGATGTGTGTGTGTGTGTGTGTGTGTGTGTGTGATGGGTCGAGGTTGTGCATTAAGGAGTGCATTACCAGAGACGAAGCAATTAGAGAGACTTTCTTCTGCCTTTACTGAAGCTACACCGAATCAATACTTTTCATTATATTCTCAAAAACTGTGACAGAATGTTCCACCAACGGAATTTCAAAATAAATCACACGGACTGTACGTTGGCGAGCCAGAGAATACACTCAATACACTTAATTAATAATCACGTTATTCACTGTTGGTCCGCAAGTACAGGACCCCCGTGCCATAACCATCAGACTGTACCACTCCTCTTTGGGGGGGGGGGGGGGGGGGTGCAAACAAAACAAACAGTACAAACTAATCTGAATGTGCATAATCACAACATACAAAACGTGCAATAACCACCACCAAAACTCATAAAACATGTGCAATAAACATGGGGAATACGGGGTACCTGTGTGTATGTATGTATAAATATATATATACACATTTGTATATATGTGTGTAGATACATATATTTGTGTGTGTATGTATGGGTGTGTATATATATATATATATTTTATTTATATCTTATGGTGTTGGGTAACTGGGGTGTTTTTTCTTTCCTGTCTACTGTAAATAATTTTAATTTAACAGTGATGTGTGTGAATGCTGGAATTGTTAATTTCCCAGAAGGCATCGCCCAAAGGGATTAATAAAGTCTTATGTCTGTTTGTGGAGTCTTAAGTGGAGTTTCAAATTAAAACCACCCTACCATTCACACACCATTGACAAAAATGTTGCTTATTTAATTCACTACAGGTACTGCAGGTACTGCAGGTACTGCAGGTAGGTATAATACAAAAAGGTACGTCAGGACACCACGTAATCAAACATGTCTTCTTTAAAACACAGAGAACACAACTTCATTCTTATCCCCTAAAGGCAGAGCACACCCCTCAGGCTGGGTGTGCTCTGCCTTTAGCGACACGATCAGATCGTTTATAACTTCCTTGTTTGTTGTGCCACCATGGTCAGATTCACAGCACAGGGAGCATCACAGTGGACTTAAGATATTTTCATATGCTTTTGTTATTTTATCACTTAAACTCAAAGGAAATATGGGACTGAAGGTATTTTCTCACTAGGGTTGACAACCGTTCTGTGACATAAGGATTTGTTCCATATTTGAAAGATAAATGTGTTGAACAGGTAAGGAAAACACTTTGTCCCTTATTTTTAAGTCTGTGAAATTTTTATCATTATACATTTTTTTATATTGTTATTATTATTGTAAATTATTGAAGATTGCGTGATTTATGGCCCCGTAATGAATTACAGTTGATAGTTTTAATCTAGCAGCGACTAAGCTTGTTAAATGTTTATTGGACATTACTGGATACAGACCAATAAGTGTAAACTGTACAACTGTATTTACTATGTCATCTAATTTTGGATGACATAGTGACACAGTATAGTATGATGGTTATGGCCAATTTTGGCGTTGAAGGTTTTTCCCCAAAAATTGTCACATTTTGGACGACATAGAATAGTACAACGTTTTTGTCAAATTTTGGACCAAAAATGTATTTTGAATTTTTTTTTTCACATTTTATACGACATAGTATAGTACGTCATTTTTGTCAAATTTTGGACCAAAAACTTTTTTCCCCAAAAATTGTCAAATTTTGGACCAAAAATTAACTTTCTCACTTTCATCGCGCTACGGGTAGACGCGCAGTTTATGAACAGGCAAGGCGGCGGTGTTATAATCATAACATTAACAGTCACTGTCTAACTAACGGGGACACAGACAGCAGCTAACATTAGCGTCAGAATGCTAGCTGACGCTAACGCTAACTAGTAGAAGCAGTGCTTCAAAGGTGCTGATGAGGAATTTCCTGCTGTGGGTTTAGTAAGAAAACTATTTAACTTCTATACTTTATATTTTGTTTATAATGTGAGTTATTTACAGTGCAATGTGTAGGTTTTTAAAAAAGGTTTTTCAAAGTTATTTACAGTATTTTATTTTTTCTATTTATTTATATTGTCTTATAATGTGGGTTCTTGACAATGTAATGTTTTTTTTTTTACTAAGTTTGTATAAGTTTTTACAAGTTATTTACAGTATTTTATTGTTCTTTACATTTATATTTTCAAACACATGCTTTTGTTTAAATACTGTCAATGAAGTCATGATGTCGTTTTGTTTCTTTCTCCCCACAGACGATGGCTCCTTTCAGTAAACTGGCGTGTGCAAAAATAAGTGCTCTCTGCATCGCCATCACTTTTATCGCATTATTATACGTAATTGTTTTTGAGCTACCGCCTCCTTTGTGTGCAACTACATCTGCAGTAGCTGACGAACGAACCTCGAAAGGCACGGTTCCCGTTGAAAAGCCCCTCGTCCTGCTGTGGTTCTGGCCTCTTGATATAAAGTTTGATTTCGAAATCTGCTCAACCTACTACAACATTAGTAGCTGCACACTGACTGATGATAGATCCATGTACAGCAAAGCAGATGGAGTCATCATCTTCCACAGAGCTATCAACGGGGAGGCAAGTAACCTTCCCCAGGAGCCACGTCCATCTTTTCAGAAATGGATCTGGTTCCAGATGGAATCTCCGACAAACACATGGAGGATACCGGGTTTGGAAAACCTGTTCAACCTGACACTGGGCTACAGGCGAGAGGCCGGCGTTGTGGTGAGGAACGAGGTGACTATAAAGGAAGAAGAGATGAAGGACAGCTTTGTTCTGCCCAAGAAAGACAAACTGGTGTGTTGGATTGTCAGTAACAACGCCTGGAGCACTGGAACTGGTACAAGAGAGACCTATTACAGCGAACTGGTCAAACACATACACGTTGAAATGTTTGGTTCTGCGCATACAGGCGGTCGGTTGAGCTTTGAAGACTATTACCCAACCCTTGCTACTTGTAAGTTTTACCTCGCATTTGAGAACTCGCTCCACAAGGACTACTTTGTGGAGAAGGTCAACGGGCCCTTAGTTGCAGGGGCGGTCCCTGTAGTCATGGGTCCACCAAGAGAAAACTACGAGCAGTTTATTCCCAACGGCTCCTTCATTCACGTCAATGATTTCCCCGACCCCAAATCACTGGCAGAGTTTCTACAGCAGCTGGACAAGGACGACGACGCGTACATGGGTTATTTTGAGTGGAGAAAGTACTACGACGTTGTTCCTCATCTTTTGTCAACGGAGAATGAATTCATTCAGCCCGTCTGCCTCGCCTGTGACCACATGTCCAAAGACAACGAGTACCATGCAGTCAATGACCTCTATGAGTGGTACTTTATATGAACACTGCTGTGAAATGGTCTTTGTTAGACGTTGGCAGTGAAGAAACGGAACATCTCAGGGTTCCTGGTTGTCCAGTGAATACTCTTAACAAACACTTAATTGGACCGTATCCCTTTTTAGACAACAGCAAGTTTTCCTTTAGCTTGTTAACCGGTATGGGCGTGCATCTTCTGCCTTCCTCAGAACTGACACCCGGGAGATGCTCGCCCAAACCGGTTAACAAGCTAAAGGAAAACTTGCTGTTGTCCAAAAAGGGATTAAGTCCAATTAAGTGTTTGTTAAGAGTATTGTCTAAAACTATTCAATCAGTCGACATCATGACCTTTCACAACATAACTCTAAACAGTTATTTTCAGATGGACTGTTCCGTTTTGTTTTTTGATTTTATTTTATTTACAAACGTAAATCTTTTGTAAATATGAAACGTGATTAAGCTAAGTATTAAGGGGCTGAGTCGCTGTCATGAATGTAATATCTACAAGTGTTTCCCATACTTTGAGATGACAGGTGACAAAGCATCATGAGCACATACATGTGCTTGGTTTCACCCAGCTTTTTATAAGCCTGGCGTGCTGCAAGGCTTTACTTGCCCATGTGGGGATAAAACACGTAGAGAAATGATCCAGTCTGCTTTAGATATGAAGAGACCGCTTGGAGACGCAGAGGAGCGAGGAACGGCGCAGGAGAGGGAGAAGGGAACAGCGCAGGGGCGGTGCGCAGAAATAAAAGGACCGATTGTCTGCACCAGATGAGGCAGATGAGGGGGCACTACCACTTTTATGTTTATGTTGCTTTATTTTATTATATAGGTAGAGGGGGCACTACCACTTTTATGTTTATGTTGCTTTATTATTATTTTTTATTTTTGCTTTTAAATGTAACCATTGCATGGCTTGTTTTAAGATTCACTGGCCGATTACTTAATTAATATTTAACTTAAGTGAAAAAAATTTACATTATTTATTTAATTTCAAGAGTGTCTTTTTGTAAGACTCTATAGTTGGTGTTTAAGTATTGTTAATAAATGTCTTACAATATCCACAAAATCTTACAATAACACATAATAGTCATAATTAAAAAAATTCCTGTGAACTTTTATTTATTTATTTATTTTTTACAAAACCGCCGTGGGCCGCCGGTGGGCCCGAGAGGTACCACCGGCCTTAGCAGGTTTCCTGGGGGAAAAACCCTGCATGTGTGAGGAAACTGAGAACAAAAGAAGTCAAAGTATGAGATATGATAAGATCACTTCCTGTTTCCTAGTAAAAGCTTTGCATTATATGGTGGGGTTCTTGGGGAATCCTTTTTAAACATGTGTTCTCTTAGCGTCAGACATCTTTTGTAAACTAAAAGAAATACTTCACATTTAACAATGTTTTCATACGGTAGCGACAACCCCTTGCACTTAGAGATGAACAAAACTTTCATTTTATGATTATTTTTGTCTTCTTATAACCAGCTTGGGGTGGGTGTTGGGTGGGTTTTAAGTTGTGGTAACTGTCAGCTGAATATTTGTATGAGTATCATCTTATAACTAACTGACAACCTAATAAGTTGACTGACATAAAATAATAAATAAATAATCGTGACGTAAATGTGTTCTTCTTCTTCTTCCTTTTTGGAGTTGACAGACTGGACACAGCTTTGGCGTTATTCTGCCCCCTACAGTCTGAAGACGTATCTGCATTTAAGGGGTGTCCCATTTCTAAGTGACAAAATAACCCTCAACACTTGGTTTTGAGGCCAGAGTTAAGATTAAGGGTTGAGCTTGAGGGTTAAGACAGGAATTGGAATTGGCCCTCAGTTTCCCACAATGTCACAAGTTTGGGCTCACTTAAAAACGTCCTTATTTTTGAAGGAAAATCACTTTTTTTTCTATTTATAAGTGGAGTTTCAAATTAAAACCACACTACCATTCACACACACCATTGACAAAAATGTTGCTTATTTAATTCACTACAGGTACTGCAGGTACTACAGGTAGGTATAATACAAAAAGGTACGTCAGGACACCACGTAATCAAGCATGTCTTCTTTAAAACACAGAGAACACAACTTCATTCTTATCCGCTAAAGGCAGAGCACACCCCTCAGGCTGGGTGTGCTCTGCCTTTAGCGACACGATCAGATCATTTATAACTTCCTTGTTTGTTGTGCCACCATGGTCAGATTCACAGCACAGGGAGCATCACAGTGGACTTAAGATATTTTCATATGCTTTTGGTTTTTTTTTCACTTAAACTCAAAGGAAATATGGGACTGAAGGTATTTTCTCCCTAGGGTTGACAACCGTTCTGTGACATAAGGATTTGTTCCATATTTTAAAGATAAATGTGTTGAACAGGTAAGGAAAACACTTTGTCCCTTATTTTTTATAATTAAGTCAGTGCAATTTTCATTGTAATTATTATTATTTTTATTGTTATTATTATTTTAAAGTTCAGGTTGACATTATTGAAGATTGCGTGATTTATGGCGAGATGTAATGTTAAAATTGCGACACGAGGAAACAAAAAAAAAAAATATATATATACTAAAATAAGTCTACTGATTATTAGACTCATAACTGTGCTTTGATTACGACCTGTGCATGCTTCATACACAGAGTGGAGATCATCTTAATCATAACATAATAATAATAATAATATATAGAGTAATAGTTTCACCTGCTGTAAGGTTCTACATCAGTCAACATCAGTCCGATGACGTCACGCACAGAATCGCCTCAGCTCACTAAAGAAATGCTAAATAAAGTACCAGGTGCTATCGCTAATGGAAAAAGCAAGTGTCGTGCTGATGAGTTACTGTCACTAACCTATGATTAAGGCTGAGCGATTAATCGATTTTAAATCGAAATGTATTTTATTTTTAGTTTATTTGTTTGGACGATGTTTAAAAAATGAGTTTACAACGTATTAGCTAGCGTCTATTAAAGCTATACTAATCTTAAATTGCTCCCAATAAGCGTACGAGATAAACCCACCAGGTTTTGAAACTCATCATTATTTAATTCTCATATTATTATGATAAAAGTATGACCAATTAAAAAATTCAGACGGAATAAAATTCTGTCTGTCTTCTGTCTTGCGCCTCGCCGATCGCGAGCGTCGCGCGCATCTCTGACAGAGCAGCGTTGCCAAAGTGGCGACTTTGTCGCTAAATCTGCCGACGTTTTGTGGTGTTTGGAGACTCTGACGTGAAAGTACGTATCACAGATTTTTACTCAGTGCTGTGAGACATGCAAGAAACGTCAGTAAAGCTTTAAGTAGCGTGTGGAATAAAACTTTCATAAAGACACTGGAGTCGTCCGCCACACACTCTTAGAAATAAAAGTGCTAAGTAGAACCATACAAGGTTCTTCGGCTTGTTGGTGTGTAAAACATAATTCATTCGTGCACAGTACCCCATATGAATAATGATTTTGTCTTTAGGACAAAAAAATCAAAAATCAGAGCTGACCATCAGTGGTTTCTTTCAGCGATGCTTTTGTTTAAATACTGTCAATGAAGTCATGATGTCGTTTTGTTTCTTTCTCCCCACAGACGATGGCTCCTTTCAGTAAACTGGCGTGTGCAAAAATAAGTGCTCTCTGCATCGCCATCACTTTTATCGCATTATTATACGTAATTGTTTTTGAGCTACCGCCTCCTTTGTGTGCAACTACATCTGCAGTAGCTGACGAACGAACCTCGAAAGGCACGGTTCCCGTTGAAAAGCCCCTCGTCCTGCTGTGGTTCTGGCCTCTTGGCATAAAGTTTGATTTCGAAATCTGCTCAACCTACTACAACATTAGTAGCTGCACACTGACTGATGATAGATCCATGTACAGCAAAGCAGATGGAGTCATCATCTTCCACAGAGCTATCAACGGGGAGGCAAGTAACCTTCCCCAGGAGCCACGTCCATCTTTTCAGAAATGGATCTGGTTCCAGATGGAATCTCCGACAAACACATGGAGGATACCGGGTTTGGAAAACCTGTTCAACCTGACACTGGGCTACAGGCGAGAGGCCGGCGTTGTGGTGAGGAACGAGGTGACTATCAAGGAAGAAGAGATGAAGGACAGCTTTGTTCTGCCCAAGAAAGACAAACTGGTGTGTTGGATTGTCAGTAACAACGCCTGGAGCACTGGAACTGGTACAAGAGAGAGCTATTACAGCGAACTGGTCAAACACATACACGTTGAAATGTTTGGTTCTGCACATACAGGCGGTCGGTTGAGCTTTGAAGACTATTACCCAACCCTTGCTACTTGTAAGTTTTACCTCGCATTTGAGAACTCGCTCCACAAGGACTACTTTGTGGAGAAGGTCAACGGGCCCTTAGTTGCAGGGGCGGTCCCTGTAGTCATGGGTCCACCAAGAGAAAACTACGAGCAGTTTATTCCCAACGGCTCCTTCATTCACGTCAATGATTTCCCCGACCCCAAATCACTGGCAGAGTTCCTACAGCAGCTGGACAAGGACGACGACGCGTACATGGGTTATTTTGAGTGGAGAAAGTACTACGACGTTGTTCCTCATCTTCTGTCAACGGAGAATGAATTCATTCAGCCCGTCTGCCTCGCCTGTGACCACATGTCCAAAGACAACGAGTACCATGCAGTCAACGACCTCTATGAGTGGTACTTTATATGAACACTGCTGTGAAATGGTCTTTGTTAGACGTTGGCAGTGAAGAAACGGAACATCTCAGGGTTCCTGGTTGTCCAGTGAATACTCTTAACAAACACTTAATTAGACTTAATCCCTTTTTAGACAAAAAGCAAGTTTTCCTTTAGCTTGTTAACCGGTATGGGCGTGCATCTTCTGCCTTCCTCAGAACTGACACCCGGGAGATGCACGCCCAAACCGATTAACAAGCTAAAGGAAAACTTGCTGTTGTCCAAAAAGGGATTAAGTCCAATTAAGTGTTTGTTAAGAGTATTGTCGAAAACTATTCAATCAGTCGACATCATGACCTTTCACAACATAACTCTAAACAGTTATTTTCAGATGGACTGTTCCGTTTTGTTTTTTTATTTTATTTTATTTACAAATGTAAAATCTTTTGTAAATATAAACGTGATTAAGCTAAGTATTAAGGGGCTGAGTCGCTGTCATGAATGTAATATCTACAAGTGTTTCCCATACTTTGAGATGACAGGTGACAAAGCATCATGAGCACATACATGTGCTTGGTTTCACCCAGCTTTTTATAAGCCTGGAGTGCTGCAAGGCTTTACTTGCCCATGTGGGGATAAAACACGTAGAGAAATGATCCAATCTGCTTTAGATATGAAGAGACCGCTTGGAGACGCAGAGGAGCGAGGAACGGCGCAGGAGAGGGAGAAGGGAACAGCGCAGGGGCGGTGCGCAGAAATAAAAGGACCGTTTGTCTGCACCAGATGAGGCAGATGAGGGGGCACTACCACTTTTATGTTTATGTTGCTTTATTATTATTTTTTATTTTTGCTTTTAAATGTAACCATTGCATGGCTTGTTTTAAGATTCACTGGCCGATTACTTAATTAATATTTAACTTAAGTGAAAAAAATTTACATTATTTATTTAATTTCAAGAGTGTCTTTTTGTAAGACTCTATAGTTGGTTTAAGTATTGTTAATAAATGTCTTACAATATCCACAAAATCTTACAATAACACATAATAGTCATAATTAAAAAAATTCCTGTGAACTTTTATTTATTTTTTTTTTTTTACAAAACCGCCGTGGGCCGCCGGTGGGCCCGAGAGGTACCACCGGCCTTAGCAGGTTTCCTGGGGGAAAAACCCTGCATGTGTGAGGAAACTGAGAACAAAAGAAGTCAAAGTATGAGATATGATAAGATCACTTCCTGTTTCCTAGTAAAAGCTTTGCATTATATGGTGGGGTTCTTGGGGAATCCTTTTTAAACATGTGTTCTCTTAGCGTCAGACATCTTTTGTAAACTAAAAGAAATACTTCACATTTAACAATGTTTTCATACGGTAGCGACAACCCCTTGCACTTAGAGATGAACAAAACTTTCATTTTATGATTATTTTTGTCTTCTTATAACCAGCTTGGGGTGGGTGTTGGGTGGGTTTTAAGTTGTGGTAACTGTCAGCTGAATATTTGTATGAGTATCATCTTATAACTAACTGACAACCTAATAACTTGACTGACATAAAATAATAAATAAATAATCGTGACGTAAATGTGTTCTTCTTCTTCTTCCTTTTTGGAGTTGACAGACTGGACACAGCTTTGGCGTTATTCTGCCCCCTACAGTCTGAAGACGTATCTGCATTTAAGGGGTGTCCCATTTCTAAGTGACAAAATAACCCTCAACACTTGGTTTTGAGGCCAGAGTTAAGATTAAGGGTTGAGCTTGAGGGTTAAGACAGGAATTGGAATTGACCCTCAGTTTCCCACAATGTCACAAGTTTGGGCTCACTTAAAAACGTCCTTATTTTTGAAGGAAAATCACTTTTTTTTCTATTTATAAGTGGAGTTTCAAATTAAAACCACACTACCATTCACACACACCATTGACAAAAATGTTGCTTATTTAATTCACTACAGGTACTGCAGGTACTACAGGTACTGCAGGTAGGTATAATACAAAAAGGTACGTCAGGACACCACGTAATCAAACATGTCTTCTTTAAAACACAGAGAACACAACTTCATTCTTATCCGCTAAAGGCAGAGCACACCCCTCAGGCTGGGTGTGCTCTGCCTTTAGCGACACGATCAGATCGTTTATAACTTCCTTGTTTGTTGTGCCACCATGGTCAGATTCACAGCACAGGGAGCATCACAGTGGACTTAAGATATTTTCATATGCTTTGGGGTTTTTTTTCACTTAAACTCAAAGGAAATATGGGACTGAAGGTATTTTCTCCCTAGGGTTGACAACCGTTCTGTGACATAAGGATTTGTTCCATATTTTAAAGATAAATGTGTTGAACAGGTAAGGAAAACACTTTGTCCCTTATTTTTTATAATTAAGTCAGTGCAATTTTCATTGTAATTATTATTATTTTTATTGTTATCATTATTTTAAAGTTCAGATTGACATTATTGAAGATTGCGTGATTTATGGCGAGATGTAATGTTAAAATTGCGACACGAGGAAACAAAAAAAATAAAAATATATATACTAAAATAAGTCTACTGATTATTAGACTCATAACTGTGCTTTGATTACGACCTGTGCATGCTTCACACACAGAGTGGAGATCATCTTAATCATAACATAATAATAATAATAATATATAGAGTAATAGTTTCACCTGCTGTAAGGTTCTACATCAGTCAACATCAGTCCGATGACGTCACGCACAGAATCGCCTCAGCTCACTAAAGAAATGCTAAATAAAGTACCAGGTGCTATCGCTAATGGAAAAAGCAAGTGTCGTGCTGATGAGTTACTGTCACTAACCTATGATTAAGGCTGGGCGATTAATCGATTTTAAATCGAAATGTATTTTATTTTTAGTTTATTTGTTTGGACGATGTTTAAAAAATGAGTTTACAACGTATTAGCTAGCGTCTATTAAAGCTATACTAATCTTAAATTGCTCCTAATAAGCGTACGAGATAAACCCACCAGGTTTTGAAACTCATCATTATTTAATTCTCATATTATTATGATAAAAGTATGACCAATTAAAAAATTCAGACCGAATAAAATTCTGTCTGTCTTCTGTCTTGCGCCTCGCCGATCGCTGTCCCGGCTTGAGCGTCGCGCGCATCTCTGACAGAGCAGCGTTGCCAACGTGGCGACTTTGTCGCTAAATCTGCCGACGTTTTGTGGTGTTTGGAGACTCTGACGTGAAAGTACGTATCACAGATTTTTACTCAGTGCTGTGAGACATGCAAGAAACGTCAGTATAGCTTTAAGTAGCGTGTGGAATAAAACTTTCATAAAGACACCGGAGTCGTCCGCCACACACTCTTAGAAATAAAAGTGCTAAGTAGAACCATACAAGGTTCTTCGGCTTGTTGGTGTGTAAAACATCATTCATTCGTGCACAGTACCCCATATGAATAATGATTTTGTCTTAAGGACAAAAAAATCAAAAATCAGAGCTGACCATCAGTGGTTTCTTTCAGCGATGCTTTTGTTTAAATGCTGTCAATGAAGTCATGATGTCGTTTTGTTTCTTTCTCCCCACAGACGATGGCTCCTTTCAGTAAACTGGCGTGTGCAAAAATAAGTGCTCTCTGCATCGCCATCACTTTTATCGCATTATTATACGTAATTGTTTTTGAGCTACCGCCTCCTTTGTGTGCAACTACATCCGCAGTAGCTGACGAACGAACCTCTAAAGGCACGGTTCCCGTTGAAAAGCCCCTCGTCCTGCTGTGGTTCTGGCCTCTTGGCATAAAGTTTGATTTCGAAATCTGCTCAACCTACTACAACATTAGTAGCTGCACACTGACTGATGATAGATCCATGTACAGCAAAGCAGATGGAGTCATCATCTTCCACAGAGCTATCAACGGGGAGGCAAGTAACCTTCCCCAGGAGCCACGTCCATCTTTTCAGAAATGGATCTGGTTCCAGATGGAATCTCCGACAAACACATGGAGGATACCGGGTTTGGAAAACCTGTTCAACCTGACACTGGGCTACAGGCGAGAGGCCGGCGTTGTGGTGAGGAACGAGGTGACTATCAAGGAAGAAGAGATGAAGGACAGCTTTGTTCTGCCCAAGAAAGACAAACTGGTGTGTTGGATTGTCAGTAACGTCTGGAGCGGTGGAACTGGTACAAGAGAGAGCTATTACAACGAACTGGCCAAACACATACACGTTGAATTGTTTGGTTCTGCACATACAGGCCGTTGGTTGAGCTTTGAAGACTATTACCCAACCCTTGCTACTTGTAAGTTTTACCTCGCATTTGAGAACTCGCTCTACAAGGACTACTTTGTGGAGAAGGTCAACGGGCCCTTAGTTGCAGGGGCGGTCCCTGTAGTTATGGGTCCACCAAGAGAAAACTACGAGCAGTTTATTCCCAACGGCTCCTTCATTCACGTCAATGATTTCCCCGACCCCAAATCACTGGCAGAGTTCCTACAGCAGCTGGACAAGGACGACGACGCGTACATGGGTTATTTTGAGTGGAGAAAGTACTACGACGTTGTTCCTCATCTTCTGTCAACGGAGAATGAATTCATTCAGCCCGTCTGCCTCGCCTGTGACCACATGTCCAAAGACAACGAGTACCATGCAGTCAACGACCTCTATGAGTGGTACTTTATATGAACACTGCTGTGAAATGGTCTTTGTTAGACGTTGGCAGTGAAGAAACGGAACATCTCAGGGTTCCTGGTTGTCCAGTGAATACTCTTAACAAACACTTAATTGGACCGTATCCCTTTTTAGACAACAGCAAGTTTTCCTTTAGCTTGTTAACCGGTTTGGGCGTGCATCTCCCGGGTGTCAGTTCTGAGGAAGGCAGAAGATGCACGCCCAAACCGGTTTGTTGTCTAAAACTATTCAATCAGTCGACATCATGACCTTTCATGATGAGGTGATTTTATTTTATTTACAAACGTAAAATCTTTTGTAAATATAAACATGATTAAGCTAAGTATTAAGGGGCTGAGTCGCTGTCATGAATGTAATATCTACAAGTGTTTCCCATACTTTGAGATGACAGGTGACAAAGCATCACGAGCACATGAATGTGTGAGCAAACTGAGAACAAAAGAAGCCAAAGTGTGAGATATGATAAGATCACTTCCTGTTTCCTAGTAAATGCTTTGCATTATATGATGGGGTTCTTGGGAAATCCTTTTTTTATCATTCATTTGAACACGTGTTCTCTTAGTGTCAGACATCTTTTGTAAACTAAAAGAAATACTTTACGTTTAACAATGTTTTCATACGGTAGCGACAACCACTTGCACTTAGAGATGAACAAAACTTTCATTTTATGATTATTTTTTTCTTATTATAACCAGCTTGGGGTGGGTTTTAAGTTGTGTGTTTGTGTTTTGTATTGTTGTTGTTGTTGTTGTGTCTAAACAAAAAATGATGGTTACATATGTACACGCAGAAGATGTATATTTCTCAATGTGATGTGTCCAATAAAACTTATTTAAAAAAAAATCAACTGATTGAAAACATCTTGTATCCTTACATATATACATCTATACATACATATATATGTATGTATATATATATACATACATATATATATTATACGCGCCTGTATATATACATATATATACATACATACATATATACATACATATATCATACGCGCCTGTATATATACACATATATACATATATATGTATATATGTATATATACATACATATACATATATATGTATATATACATATATACATACATATACATATATATATACATACACATATATATATACAAACATATTCATATATATATATATTATACGCGCCTGTATATATACATATATATATACATATGTATATATGTATATATACATATATACATACATATACATACATGTACATATATATACATACATATATACATATATGTACATATATATATGCATATATATAAATATACGTACATATATATATGCATATATATACATATACATTCATATATATACATATACATATACATATATACATGCATATATATATACATATACATACATATACATATACATATATACATATATACATATATACATACACATATATATTATACATGCGTGCACAGTGTGCATGTGAATGATGTTAGTGATGGTGGTTTCTAGTACCTGGAGTTTTCCAGTCAGTCATGCAGAGCTGCTGAGCCCAAACTGAGAGAGAGATGACACAGTTAATGTCTCACAGACAGGAAACTGCTGCTGCATCAGAGTCCATGTCGGTTCTCGACCTGCAACTGGACCTGGACGTTCTGTCGGCCTGTTTTCTACCATGCGTGTATTTGATGTGTTAACACCAGAACAAAGAGAGAGAACGTGGAACAAATCTCTGTGTGTAAACGCGCTGCGTCCTGCGTGACCAGAGCAACAGTTACCAGCAGGGGGCGACAGTGGAGGGAAAGGGATGTAAAGGTCAGGCGTGGGAGAAGAGGACGAGGAGGCTTTGTCACAAGATCAATTATTCCACAAAGGACACTAAGTTTCCCACAATGTCACTACACAAAAGAGTCTGCGTCCAGATTAGTACCACGATCTAAGTCTACTTTCCTTTGACCTACTGTTCAGTCTCAGAAAATGTCATCAAACAGAGAGAGAAACAAACACAAAGCTGGAAACAATCTCCCCGTCAGAGGTAAAGCCCAGCATCAGCTCTGTGTGGCTCACAGATGGAATGACCTTCGTTAAACGTGAAAAAATTAAATGTTCGCTTTTACACGACCGTTCAAAAGTTTGGGCTCACTTAAAAACATCCTTATTTTTGAGGGAAAATCACCTTTTTCCCCAATGAATCTAACATTAAATGAATCATAAATACACTCTATACATTGTTAATGTGGTAAAAACGTCTGGTTTTTAATAGAATATGTACATAGGTGTATAGAGGCCCATTAACAGTGTTCTAATGGTACATTGTGTTTGCTAATGGCGTTAGAAGACTATTGGATGATTAGAAAACCCTTGTGCAATGATGTTAGCACAGCTGAAAACAGTTAATTTGAATAAAAGTCATTATTTTTAATCTTGTCAATGTCTTGACTATATTTTCTATTTATTTTGCAACTCTTTTGATGAATAAAAGTCTGATTTTTAATGGAAAACACAACACAAATTGTAGAGGTGAGCCCCTCGAACCTTTGAATGGTAGTGTATATTTATATTATGTCCAAAATGAACTATAATGAATGATCAATTCCTAATTTACCTTGATAAGCTCTTAGTCCTCTGGTCCTGTTATTACAGATTAGAACAACATTACTTTATTGAGTGTTCCTGTGTTTCTGGTCCTTGTGGACAGAAATAACCGTCTCCTGATGACGACTGAAGCCTGCTGATAAAGTCGTCCACTCATGGAGAATCCACCCCCACACCACCACTGTTGCCATGGACACCAGCGTGCAAAGAGAGTCTTTTTAAATATAAGCCTATGAAAGTGTTCAGGGGTCAGAACTGGTATCACAGCATCTCTGTGTCTCTGTGTTTAAGATACAGTCCGTGCATGTGCAGGACTGTAGGAACAATGACACGACACAAACTGGACTTTAAGAATATAATATAATATATGTTCACACATATTAACTACACACATGTAGTTAATGTGGTTGAGAGTTGAATTATAATTGCACATACAGTTTATGTCCAACTAGAATGTAGTAGTAGGGCTGCTTTTTTTTATTTGGCTTTTTAACATTAAATGAAGGATATTTATGTGTATTAGAAACAGTGAAATTGACTATAAATATGGCTTCTTTTTTTATATATATAAATGTGTCTATTATTTATAATTTAGAATACATTCGATTTAACAGACATGATGATGATCAATGCAAGAGCCTTTAAAAGCAGGAAAAGTTATATATATATCCATATAATATCCATATATTACTCAGCCCTAAATAAAAGATGCATCTTAAAACCCATTTTTACTCATTTTTTAAAATATTTTCTACAGTATTTTTATTGTTTTATTGTTTATTTTCAGGTCCATTAGGTTACACGTTTGTTGTTTTATTTGTTTTATTTCTTTATCTTCACCAATGTACAGGACTTAGTTTCAGCTGTTGTTGTTTTTAAAGTGCTTTATAAATAAAGTTGGATTTGGATTGGAATACACAGATGAAAAAGACACGGCGAAATCCAGGCCGGTACATTTTTGGACCGATGAGAAACTGGATTACATATATTTTTAACTTAACGATGATAGACAAACACACAGGTATGGCACTAACTCGCTGCCTCTAAAGTTGTTTTAATATGTGATCTAGAAAAATCCAAAACACTGACAAGCTGAAACTGTGCCGGAGCAAAGGACAGCAGTGTTAATTAATGACACAGCTCATTTTAACTGTGCATGGAAACGCACCGACTGACCCGATTCAAGGACTATCAACGTGAGCCAGACCACCGACAACCACAAGATGAGCATTAAAGGCAAAAGGCCCAAAAATAGAAATCCTCAGTCTGAAAATGATCGCCTGCTCCTCATTAAAGAGGAGGTTCAGCGACCACAGCAGCATTAACGCACAGATAATTTCACCCGCTTTAACCGCGGGGCTGTTTCCGAAGCGAAAGACGAGGCAGCGTTTGGCCTTCGACGCGTTTAACAGGACGTTTTTTTTCTCCATCTCCAGATGTTTCCTGACCTCAGCAGAGAACATCTCTGAGCCCGTCTGTACTAAATCGTCGTCTGTCCATCTCTGCTCGGTCAGTCCTCTAACGCCCTCATCGCTAAACCAGCCACCGCACAACAGATTAAAGCTCGCAGCTGCACGAGGACATGTACAGTTGATGACTAAAGCCTGCTCTAACCTATATTTCAGGGAAGTGGGTCTGTGGAGCTCAGAGTGACACACACACACACACACACACACACTGCAGCCAAACATGTGCTGCACAGCTCAGATGGACTGAGAGAGAGAGAGAGAGAGAGAAGCCGCCATGACGACGACAACTCTGTTATACTGCAGTGCAGTTATGCTGCAATGATAATAAACACACACACACACACGCAGGCAGATGAAGGAGTCTCATCAAGACAATGAAGGAATCAGTGAGTGATTAGAAGGAGCTGGAAGCCTCACAACAACACACAATCTTAACAGATTTGACAGGTGACTTAGGGTGAATTCCAATTCCTATCTTAACCCTCAATCTTAACCCTCAATCTCAAAAATGTTCTCCCTCTAGTCCAAGTTCTGTCCCGATTCTCAGAAAAATTAAGTTGAGGTCAAGTTTAAGGGCTGTATCGCCCTCAATATTGAGATTTTCCAAGACCACCCTTGGGAGCAAGGGCTACCCAGAATGCATTGCGTGTTCTGACATAAGAAAGATGGCGTCGAAAGCAGTGAAACGAGTACGCTACAAATGAAGTATTTTCTTTGTTAATAGAGATATAAAAATGATCTTAGTTTAGGCCCATATTATGGATTACTGACGTCATTGTTGCCTAACATTTATTCTTATTTTACCATCTTTTGTCAATAGTCGGCCGGTGTGGTTTACTTTTCAATAAGTCGTGGTGTGTGGTAACTGTCAGCTGAATATTTGTATGAGTATCATCTTATAACTAACTGACAACCTAATAACTTGACTGAAATAAAATAATAAATAAATAATCGTGACGTAAATGTCTTCTTCTTCTTCTTCTTCCTTTTTGGAGTTGACAGACTGGACGCAGATTTCGCGTTATTCTGCCCCCTACAGTCTAAAGACGTATCTGCATTTAAGGGGTGTCCCATTTCTAAGTGACAAAATAACCCTCAACACTTGGTTTTGAGGCCAGTTAAGATTAAGGGTTGAGCTTGAGGGTTAAGATAGGAATTGGAATTGGCCCTTACTAAGTGTCTGGATAAGAACAGAGTTTAAACAAGTCAAATTTAAGACCTGTTATGACTTTTTTAAAGACCATAATTAGCACAATTTAAGACCCATTTCAAATCCATACTGGCAAAAAAGTACAAAAGACATTAAGGAAAATTGGAGCCACAAATAGTTGAACTTGCAATTCAGCTTAGCTGTGGGCTTTCATTAAGTTTCTCCGCTGCTATGCTAAGCTGTAACACACCGCGGCGCGAGCACAGCACACTAGCTAGTGGTGCTGGATAAATTCTCCCCGGGCAGCACAGGTGACCTACTTTAGTTCTGTGTTGTAGTTATGTAGTCAATAGATTTTTAAGACCTTTCAAAATTGTATTTAAGACCTTTTATGAGATTTTAGGAGAATTTAAGACATTTTAAGGCCTCAAATTCAAATTGTTGGATTTAAGACTTTTTGCCACTTCCACACTGACTCTGCAGAGTGTGTGTGTGTATTTTGTGTTTTAAAGCAGAAGTTAGGAAAAAGGAAGAAAGCTCCAGCCACATAAACACAGCGCCATGCAAACCAAAGAAAAGGGAGGAGGAGGAGGAATCTTCAGAGTGAAAGAGTGGACTTGTGAAATGGTGTTTTCACATCTCTTCTGGTACGTAAAGGCCACCGTAGTTCACTCATGTGTTTGGCAACGAGAGAAAAAACCAGAGGAGTTCCTGTCTTACCAGTTCTTTGACCTCTGAACATGATGAGAACATTGTGTTGTATTAATTTAGGGCACAGTGAGTTAGTGTGTGTGTGTGTGTGTGTGTTTGTGTGTGTGTGTGTGTGTGCGTGTGCGCGTCTCGGTGGATAACACCGAGTATCGGCCGCAGCTATTCATGGCGCCGCTGCCAAAGCATTCGTGCAGAAACACACAAACACACGCACAAACACAGACACACACACAGAGAGACGTGTGTGTGTGTGTGTGTGTGTGTGTGTGGATGACTGACAGCCCTATTGTAACCCTAACATATACACAGTGGCTGTACAAGGCGGGGCTTACAACACTGATGAAAGCCCCCACAGAGCAGGAGGGAGGGAGGAGGAGGAGGAGGAGAGACGGACGCAACAATGGCTGCCAGCACCATGTCGGAAAACAGAGGGAGCAGGAGGAGGAGGAGGAGGAGGTGGTGAGAAGAGGCTGATCTGGAGTCAGGCAGGCCGTCCCCTGAATAACTATGAAGCTCAATCTAAATCTTAATCCTCGCTCTTCGTTCAAAAGGACTCAGACATTAAACTATGTCCGATTTTAAAGGACGATTAAGACGGGAAAGAGGCAAACAGACCCACTTCATGGTCTGCATCACAATTAGCTTCAAGTCCGAAAGATCCAGGACAAATATCTCACTGTGATTTTCCCGATTCTGATTCTTAAAAAAAAAAAAAAAATCGAGCTGCTGTTCAATTTTGACTGTGTAATAGATTAGTGACAGTGATGGAGTCACGTGACGCCCCCCCACCCCCCCCAAAAAAAACATGCTAACTAGCCTTTATTCTAACGGAAACACAAGAAAGTGGAATGAAGTGTGAACATCTGCACAGACTGATTTTCACGTCATTTCACAAGCACATGGCAAATGGATGGATGGATGGATGGATGGATGGATGGATGGATGGATGGATGGATGGAGAGCTTGGTGTA
This sequence comes from Microchirus variegatus, assembly GCF_963457635.1. NCBI lineage: Eukaryota > Metazoa > Chordata > Actinopteri > Pleuronectiformes > Soleidae > Microchirus > Microchirus variegatus. Next base: position 18,550,350 of record NC_139824.1, read on the forward strand.
AAAGTTTGCAGAGGAACAGAACAGGATCACACATGGTTTGAAGGACCTGTCGGCCTCAGACACCACGGCTGTGAAGATGGATGTTGTTGTGTGGAAATGCTGATGGAGGACACTCAGATGATCAGATGATCAGATGATCAGATGAGTGAGGGACAGAGCTGAGTCCAGACCTGTGTGAAACACCACCGTGTTCTTCCGACACCCGGAGAGCAGCTGCAGGTTCCTGAAAAGCCCTTTTGCCGTCAGCTTCACGTGGAAGTTTGACAGCGAGAGTCTGGGAGACCATAACATCTTCTCTGGTTTGTCCTCTGAGACTCGTCAGGACTTCAGGTCTTGGACTGATTCCTCGTCTCGTCTTCTTTTCTTCTTCAAACAGTCCTTCGCTGCATGAAATCCTGACCTTGTTTGCTGTTCTTCTCCTGGTCCAGGTTTGCTCCTCTCACCGCTTCACTTTCCTGTTATAATGTTCCCAAAGATCCACGGCGCTGCTTTACGTTCTACACCGTGAGCTAAAAAAGGGGGCGGATTCTTTCCTTCAGCAGCAATGTCAGAAATAAAAAGAGTAATCACACTGAGGGAAGACCGAGCGCCTTCATCTCCATGAAAAACCACGAGGAAAAAAACCCCAAAAATCAAGGAAATGAAAGCAATAAAGAATGAAAGAAGCTGCAAAACCAAAGCAGGTCAGGTTTCTACAGCGCAGCAGGCCAGAGGTAAAAGAAAATGGCGCCAAAAATAGCCGCGTGCTTCGCCGCCGTCGGATCGACGGTAAATCATCCGACGATAAAAGATGGAGCGAGAGAGGAGGAGGAGGAGGAGGAGGAGAGGGAGATGACGGAGGCAGCGAGAAAGAGAGAGAATCTTCAGTGCTACTGATGATTAGTAGTCAGCCGCCACTGTTACACACACACACACACACACACAGGAGGGAGGCAGGAGGGGGGGAAGGGGGAGGGGCTTGGGATTGTGAATAATCTGGCTTCCTCCCTCCTCACTCCACCCTCCTCCCCTTCCCTCGTCGCTCACTTTCTCCGTCGTTATTTTTGCTAGTTTGTGTTTGGCCGCCATTCAAATGAAAGAGAGCGTCAGAGGTCGCCGTGAAGAAATACACCAGAGAAAAGAGTGGGAGGAGCCATGAACGCACACACACACACACACACACACACACACACATCTGTCAGTAGCAGGTGCATTTTTACACTCAGTGAAAGAAACCAGTGTTCACACTAAGACCAAGAGATAAAAAGCTCATGACTGTCTGTCTATTACTCACTTCTGTTTATTTGTAAGGAGCCCCTGAAGTGACATGAGGAAAAAAAAAAAAAAAAAAAAATTGAAATCTCGAGTTTCAAAGTCGAGTTCTCGAGTTTCCAAAAAAAAAAATAAAAAAAAGGAAAAAATAAAAATTTTAATAATTTTTTGGAAACTCGAAATCTCGAGTTTCAAAAAAATCTGAAAAAAAAAAAACTGAAATTTTTTGGGGGGATATTTTTTTTTTCTTGAATTTCCAAAAAATTATGAATACATTTTTTCTTTACTTTTTTTTTTTTCGTAATTTTTTTTTTTTTTTTTCTCATGTCACTTCGGGGGCTCCGTATATTTGTCATATATTTAAAAGAAAAAAAAAAAAGATTTGCTTATCTTCTAAAAAAATTACAATTTAAGCTTTTATTCTGACAAATATGAACTGAGTCAAAGAGATTATGTTGCTAGAATTGATCATGAACTGAAAAAAAAAAAGACACTGCTCTTGTAATGAGGGTAAATGAAAGTACGTGTCAACAAATTAGCTGTTAGCACATGTAATTATCCACATTTAAATGATGCACAATAATCATTAACAGTAAGTAACAGAACAAATCTTAATCTCCACATCTCACGCACACATTTTTGTGTCTTAAAGACGACGTCCACATTGTCACCAGACGACGATCGTCAGCTTAAGGCAGCGAGCAAACAAAAGACTGACCTTGTCAGGACCAGAAGTCCTCACAGAGACCAAAACCTGGTCCTAATGAGGCAGAACCTCCTTTGTGAGGAACATTTTTTTAGCTTTAAGATTAGACTTTTAGTGAACTGGTCATGGTTAATGCTTTGTTGAGACTTTCCAAATGAATAGAAGTTAATGCTGAAGATGAACAGCTGTGGAAATTTGTTTGTTTATGTGTGTGTGTGCGTGCGTGTGTGTGTGTGTGTGTGTGTGTGTGTGAGAGCGAAGCATTAGCATAATTACAGACAGACAGCGCAGGAATGATTATTATGTTTGCTCAAGCTTGCAGGGGTATTAGCTGTGTGTGTGTGTGCGTGTGTGTGTGTGCGTGATGGGATGATCTCATGTCACAAATAAAGCTGTGCTCCACATATAAAAATCTTTTTCTCGTTACCTCAGAGGAGTTTTTTGCTTTTCACCGAATTCATCTTCAAATTTAAAAACACACATCGTCTATTTCTGCATTCTGATTTTGAGCACTTATTGAACAGTGTCGGTGTCACTGTGATGCTTCACTGTCCTGCTGCAGGGAGGTTAGCGGCTGTCTACACTGCCCCCTACTGCCTGTTAGTGGAAAACCAGCCTTGCAAGATCAGGGCCACTGACCCAGAATCAGAAGATCCTCCCATGCTCTCGCAGGTACAGGAACATGAGATCAAGACAGTACTAGTTTCATTCAGACGTTCATCACACACACACACACACACACTCCACAAACCTGTGCTGTTCAGTCGACTGAGCCTCGCCGAGCCACTTCTTTGCAGAGGAAACTGAGAGCTTTGCTTGTTGGAGGCCTGAGCAGCAGCAGCAGCAGCAGCAGCAGCAGCAGCAGCAGCAGCAGCAGCAGCAGCAGCAGCAGCAGCAGCAGCAGCAGCAGCAGCAGCCTTCACTGCTGTCTGACTCACTGCTGTGGTCTTGTTACTCGTGTTGTGAGTAGAGGCTGTGGGGGTCTTCAGACCTGTGCACAACACACACACACACACAAGTCTAAGCCCATTGAAAATACGACACACGGGAACAAATGTGATCACAGTATTCTTTTTTTTACATCATGACGAATCATCTCTGGATATAAAGCCACACACAGGTCGTTTCTCTGGACACGTGAACAGTGTTTGCTTCTCAAAGGAGTGAAAATGTAATCTACTGTTTATGATTTTAATATACTCTGAAGGATATTTATACACTGACAATAAATACGGTCAAATTCGCCTATAACACAAATAATTAGGCTTAAAATGAGTGATATCAAGTGGCTTTTTTATGATTCCATGTATTTTTAAATCAACATATACAGTAGGGGTGGGGAAAAAAATCGATTCACATATGAATCGCAATTATATTCATCCACGATTCTGAATCATTCATAATCTTCAAAAATCAATTTAAAAAAAATATATATATATATATTTTTTTTTTTTTTAAGTTTCTATTTTAAAAAAACACCAGTTTGTGTTATTTGTGTACAGTTTATTTTTGTAACTTCTGGGAGAAAAAGGCAGCTAGTCTAAGCTTTTATTTTGTTGTACAGGAAGTAAGTTTTTATTTGTTTTGAATGAACAAATGTTAACTTTTGTCTTAAGTTTGCCTTTGTGTGATCACATTATCACATTATCTTATACAAACTGGATTATTTTGATGCCATAATTTGCCTTAACACACTATGCATTGTATCAATTTTTGAATCGAGAATCGTTTGAATCGAATCATGAGCCACCCAAAGATTCACATCCCTAATATACAGTATATCATTTTTCAATAACATATTCAATGCAATTAAATATGATGATAATGATCAATGCAACCAGGACAAGTCATCACAGATACTCAATGATGTGACCATATCTAAGAATTTAAGATATAGTAATAATAGAAAAGTACAAATATAAAGCTTTTCTCTCTCTTTCTCCACTCAAAGGTTGAATATTGACATTTTCCTGCTGCTTAAACTCAGAGGTGTCTGCTCTCTGCTGAGAGCTGCTGCCTCTCAAAGGATTTGGAGTTAGACTTAGGCCAGATTAGGAGAAGGAAGTGATTGTTTTTTTTTAATCTGCCATCATCCAGAGCTCCTCTCCAGTCACTTAAACTAAGCTGCCATGTTTCACAGCCTGCAGACACTTGCTTGCAAGGAAGGAAGTCCACTGGTGTGCAAAAACATGTAAAAGAAATCGTTAAAGCAAGGACCTTCAAGCAATTTGGACCGGCCCGTTGCCCATTAATCCATAAATAATGAATGTATTATTAAAAAGCCAATAAAACCATAGCTTTGTCAATTTCTGGCACTTTGTGACACTTTGCGTCCCTTTTTTGCAAACACTAGTAGAGCTGTAATTGTTTTATTTTTTTGCACTAAGAGCCAACTATAGCAACTGTACCTTAATATTATTGCTACTGTTACTTATATTTCTGCAAAAATAGCCTTTTGTGGCCGTTGTACCTTATTGTTGTTTATATTGTTACCTATAATTTTGTAAAAGCCAATTGTGACTGTTATACTCAAATGTTGGTGGTACTGTAACTGTGACCTTTTTGCACTATATGTAAATTGTCTTGTACCTGAACCTTTTTAGCACAAAACTAGCAGCCATTTCAATAAATAAGTGCTAAAAACATTTTGTATCTATTTGTGTCCTTTTACTGTACATGCAACACAAAGTAGTAGTACAGGAGTTGACCGGCCCACTGGCTGGACAGCCTTCTGAAAAGCTGGCCCTGCGTTAAAGTGTCCACGCTTGCTGTAATTTCTGGTTCCATCATAATAAAAATGGACGGTTGTTAAAATGTGGCATAGAAGACATTAGCACAGTCCAAGCACATATCCTCTGACCTGTAGCAGTGGTCCTGGCCTGCAGAGACAGAGCTCTGGTCCTCATCAAAGGTGCCTTTGGTGCAGCAGCACTGTTAGCAGCACTGTTAGCAGGAGTGATAACAGCCTCACAGGCAGCAGCTGTGGAGCTGGAGCTGGAGCTGGGTCTCTCGTCTGCTCTGGTCCCTGCTGGAGCTGCAGAGGCTGATGGGAAATTAGACACAGATATATAAAATAGTAAAGAGACTTTAGTGCAAATGCTTTATAAATAAATATAGATAGAGAGCAAAAACGAGAGCAAGGATCAGACTCTGATCTGCGCACACGTTTTTACACCAAAAGAAAACAACATGTGGTGGTTGTGTTGTCTCCACTGACCAGTTTGAGTCGTATAACACTGCCACGTGTTATTTTAAAAGGCATTTGTTGTTCAAGAGGAACAAAAGAAAAAGGTTTTGCGAGTACAACTGTGACCTTTGTTAACCTTTGGCCACCAAGAAAACGTCCAAATCAGTGTTTGAAACCGTTCCCTGAAGAACGCGGAGCGCAGTTTTAAGCTCTGGGTTTTAACAGAGTCTGAGATGAGAGATTATTTTTAACAACACTGGTTCAAATCATGTTGATGTGGCAGGAAAAAGAGAGAGAGGCAGACAGAGAGGTTGTAAAGAGCCAAAAACACACTCTTTAAACAGAAGCTTCAACTTTGTCCTGTACAATGATGAGAAGTGAAAACGTGCATTATCATATCACGTGATGTCACAATGTCTGAACTCCAGACTACAAACAGAAAGACTTGGACGTGGGCCAGCGCTAAGGTTGTTGGTTCAGATCCCGTGTGTGCGTGAGAGCAACAGGGAGGAAAAGTGAAATGAGCAGAGTCAAGAGGGAAACCACACCAAACGTCACACCTTTGCTCGCGGCTCCATTGTTCTCGATGCGTCCCGCTAATGGAACAGTCGGGCCGGCAGATAATCCCTTCACGGGAAGTTTTGACGCCGTGGGGGCAGCGGGTCGCCCGGCAGACACCGCTGCTGCTGCTGACTGCTGATTGGCTGCCACTGGTTTGAAGATGGAGGATGTGAGAGCCTGGGCAGCTCGCTCTGTGGTGGAGCGAGGTTTGGGAATACCTGTGAGAGAGAGAGAGAGGGGAGAAACAACGTGAACAACATATTTTAGATCCTATTCTAGCAAATCTGATCTAATCTCAAAGGAAACAGAAGCTTCGCACTACACGTGACCACGGTAACTATGGCTATACCTGAGATTTGTGAACTCCTGTCATCAGGATAATGTAATCATACATTTTTACATTTTATACAGTCTAAACCAGTGGTCGTCCCGGCCATAGAGGGCGCTAGAGTGCCGCTGCACCCCTCCCACATGGAGAAGAAGATAAGAATCATCTAAAATTATTGATAAAAACATGGAAAATTAAAATAAACGAGTTACGTTATACAGTCTGTGACTACCTACCGTTTACTCACTTAGAATTGTCCTTATTTTTTGAAGGAAAATCTAATTTTTTTCAATGAATATAACATTAAATGATTTATAAATACTCTCTATACATTGTTAATGTATAGAGAGAATAGAGAATGTATTAAAACCGTCTTGTTTTAGTATATAGAATGTATAAAAACATGGTTTTTAATGGAATATGTACAAAGGTGTATAGAGGCCCATTTCTCCAGTGTTCTACTGGGTTTGCTAATGGTTTTAAAAGGCTATTGGATGATGAGAAAACTCTTGTGCAATGATGTTAGCACAGCTGAAAACAGTTATTTTGAATAAAAGTCATTATTTCTAATCTTCTCAATGTCTTGACTATAATTTTCTTTTCATTTTGCAACTCTTTTGATGAATAAAAGTCTGACTTTTAACACAGAAATTTTCTTATTTTTGAAGGTAAATCACTTTTTTCAATGAAAATAACATTAAATGTCTCATAAATACACTCTATACATTGTTAACATGGTAAAAACGTCTGTTTTTTAATAGAATAATGTACACAGGTGTATAGAGGCCCATTTCCAGTCTTCTAATGGTACATTGTGTTTGCTAATGGCGTTAGAAGCGATTGGATGATTAGAAAACCCTTGAAACCCCTTGTGCAAGGACGTTAGTACAGCTGAAAACAGTTTTATTTGGAATAAAAATCATTATTTCTAATCTTGAATATATTTTCTATTCATTTTGCAACTCTTTTGATGTATAAAAGTCTGACTTTTAATGGAAAACACAACAAAACTTGTACAGGTGAGCCCAAACTTTTGAACGGTGGTGTAAACATGTAACCCCAGTTAATACGTGAGTCCTCACACACACACACACACACACACACACACACACACACACACATTCTTGTACTTGCTGCATACTGAGGACCGGGTAAAAGAGCTGACAAAGTGAGGACCAGCATTTCCACTTTATAAATCAACACAATTACAAATATCTACTTATATATAAAATTTGACCCAAAATGTTTGGTCCAAAATATGAAAAAAAAATTTGACCCAAAATTTGACAAAAACGTCATACTATACTGTCATCCAAAATTTGAAAAAAAATATGACCTAAAATTTTTGGTCCAAAATTTGGGAAAAAAATTGATGCAAAATTTTTGGTCCAAAAATTGACAAAAAAATGGATGCAAAATGTTCGGTCAAAAATTTTAAAAAAAAATTGACGCAAAATTTTTGGTCCAACATTTGAAAAAAAAAAATTGGACCCAAAATGTTTGGTCCAAAATTTGAAAAAAAAATTGATGCAAAATGTTTGGTCAAAAATGTGAAAAAAAAAATTGACGCACAATTTTTGGTCCAAAATTTGAAAAAAAAAATTGGACCCAAAATGTTTGGTCCAAAATTTGACAAAAAATTTGACGCAAAATGTTTGGTACAAAATTTGACAAAAAAAGTCATACTATATACTATGTCGTCCAAAATTTGATTTTTTTTTTTTTTTTGACAAACAGAGTATAGCACGTTATAGCAACCTAAGGAAGTGATTTCAATGAAAACAAAGTGAGGACCGACCAAAATGTCCTCACTCCGTAAAAATGTCCTCACTTTGTTGGTTAAAAACCCTCACTGGTCCTCAGTATGGCGCAAGTACAAGAACACACACACACACACACACACACACTTAGATGAATAGTAAAACTTGTTCTGTGACTGAGACCAGCGGGAAACATCTGGCTTCATTCTGGTTGTGTGTGTGTTTGTGTGTTTGTGTGTGTGTGTGTGTGTGTGTGTGTGTGTGTGTGTGTGTGTGTGTGTGTGTGTGTGTGTGTGTGTGTGTGCGCGCGCGCGTGTGTGTGTGTGTGTATGTGCGTGTGTGTTCGCCTCGTGTTCACCAGTGACACAAACACACATGTTCAGTTCAAATCCTCGTCTTGATCCTCATCTTAACCCATGAGCCAAAAACTAAACTGTGAACTCACAGTTTGGTCCAAACAGTCAGGAGCTGGACGTCTAACAAACTCTGTTTATGTTTCTGCTTCTGACGATGATGATTTTATGAAGACGTTTGTACGTATGTGTGTGTGTGACTGTGATGTGTGAGAGACGACTGTCTCAGTGCACAGGCATGTGGGGGAAATAATGTTTGCCTGGAAGCCTGGAAAAAGTGACCAGCATGTGGAGCAGTGATGTCAGAGCTCCTCCTGCACTCACTGCTCTGACACAGAGAAAATGACCATGTGACTTTTCCTCCTCACTCCTATCAACAGCTTCATTTGATCCACACTTTATCAAAACCATGGTGACTGGAGGACGGCGACACGTGGTTACCATGGAGACCACCAACCATCTGCCAGAGTATATATAGAAAACATTGCACCGCTCTTTTCAGAGTTTGCTGAGCAACTATTAGTATGATGACTTGGTATCAGTATATGCTGGTCTCGTTATGCTCTGGTCTTGGTCTGGTCTTGGTCTCGTTACGCTCTGGTCTTGGTCTCGTTACGCTCTGGTCTTGGTCTGGTCTTGGTCTCGTTACGCTCTGGTCTTGGTCTTGTTACGCTCTGGTCTTGATCAGGTCTTGGTCTCGTTACGCTCTGGTCTTGGTCTGGTCTTGGTCTCGTTACGCTCTGGTCTTGGTCTAGTCTTGGTCTCGTTACGCTCTGGTCTTGGTCTTGTTACGCTCTGGTCTTGATCAGGTCTTGGTCTCGTTACGCTCTGGTCTTGGTCTTGTTACGCTCTGGTCTTGATCAGGTCTTGGTACACTCTGATCTTGGTCTCGTTAGGCTCTGGTCTTAGTGAGGTCTTGGTCTCGTTATTCTCTGGTCTTGGTCTTGTTACGCTCTGGTCTTGGTGAAGTCTTGGTCTCGTTACGCTCTGGTCTTGGTCTGGTTAAGCTCTGGTCTTGGTGAAGTCTTGGTCTTGTTACGCTCTGGTCTTGGTGAAGTCTTGGTCTCGTTATTCTGTGGTCTGGGTAAAGTCTTGGTCTCGTTACGCTCTGATCTTGGTCTGGTAAAGCTCTGGTCTTGGTCTGGTTAAGCTCTGGTCTTAGTGAAGTCTTGGTCTTGTTACGCTCTGGTGTTGGTGAAGTCTTGGTCTCGTTATTCTGTGGTCTGGGTAAAGTCTTGGTCTTGTTACGCTCTGGTCTTGGTCTTGTTACTCTCTGGTTAAGCTCTGGTCTGGGTCTTGTTACTCTCTGGTTAAGCTCTGGTCTTGGTCAGGTCTTGGTCTGGCTAAGCTCTGGTCTTGGTCAGGCCCTGGTCTTGTTACACTCTGGTCTTGGTCAGGTCCTGGTCTTGTTAAGCTCTGGTCTTGGCCATGAAGGTCACATTTAGTGCAGCCTTGACAACGACGACCCTAAAAGCACCGAGTAAACAGGTCTTCTGACGTGAAGCCACAGGAGTTTGCTGATAGAAGGATAACCAGTGACACAGTGTGGGTCGTACCATGTGCTTTAAAAAACAAACAAACAGCTCATTCAGATACGACTGTGACCTGAAGTCTGACATCTGCAGTGATGTCATGTGCAGCGTATGAGCCACAAACGGTTGAGTAACATAACCAAATCCAGACTTTAACTCTCCGGTCAACACATAAATCGGCACACGGCAAAGACAACCACATGCTGCAGTGTACATGAACATGTCCAGTGACGACACGTGAGGCTGTAGGCTGTTAGATCTGTGCGACCTGAGCCTAAACCGAGTCTTCTTTTATCAATCAGATGCAACAAGGGAAACCGGCAGACACAAGGACACAATAGTGAGTCCTGCAGCGGGGAAGATGTGTAATGGAGTCAGTGACCTCTGCAGAAACACACTCTCAAAGGACTTCATTGATGCTGATCTCTGTGTGCGGTCAAGAGGGGGGTGGGCGGCCATTTTTGTGTGCGTATCAGCAAAGAGGACAAACAGCGGTTTTGTCCATCAGAATGTGACTTTTTACAAGGATCAAGATCTGGTTCTACACACACACACACACTTGACTTACTATAGTCATGGGGACCAGCCGTTGCTATAATTCATTCCCTGTCGTCGCTCATCCTTCCTCTTTTCTGCAAACCACGAGGAAAGTGACATTTGTGCGACCGCCCATGTCGTTCATCAAAGAAGTCCACAGAATCAAACATCTGAAGGTCATCCACAACATCCTGTGTCCAATATAATAATAATAATAGAATCGCTGTAGTCCCTGCTCTCTGCACGTGACTGCGACTTCATGTCCGAACGGATCGGCCTGAGCCGTTTTTTGTGCTCTTATTTTGTTTAATTGTTCATTCAAAGTGGAATTTCCTGTTTAACCGGGGAGTTACTGTCGAAGGAAGTTGACACAGAAAGTTGTAAATGGAACGGCACACAAAGGGAAAAAAGCTGAGCGCCGCAGTATAAACAACAGGAAAGTGACGAGGAGTTTAGCACCAGACAAAAAGTAGAGAAAGACACAGTTTTTGTTGGTCTTTTTACTGCTTCACAGCAGATGATCGGCACATTTGATTTGTCAGATTTTTATGTGGCATGCCCGTCCTGCTATGAAAGAGGGTTAGCCTACTTTCTAATTGATGCTTTTGTTTATGTTGTTTTGGATTTATTATAGCTCAATAAAACAGAAAAACCCCATCAGTCCAGGATCTCAAATAATCAAAAAAGGAAATTCAAATGTTCAATGGTGGTAAAACGTCCCTGCTGAAGCTATGAAGTGTAGTAACACTAGAGCTGCAACTAACGACTATTTTCTCGATTAATCGATCAATCGTTTGGTCATAAAATATTAAAAAACGTCGATCAGTGTTTGTCAAAGCTGGAAGTGACGACGTTCTTGAAAGTCTTGTTTTGTTCACAAACCAAAATGGTTCACTTTTAATGATTTCTTTGTTATGTGGAGCAAAGAAACCAAGAAAGAAGCTAAAATGATCAGAAATCTTGTTTTAATCATGAAAAAAGCTTCAAACCGATTATCGATTATCAAAACAGTTAATATTAAAGGGACACTGTGTAGTATTAATTGGTTTATATAACCCAAAATACACTTTTTTTATACATATTATGTGCTCCTGCATTGTCTAGTCGCTGTATAATAGTTTTTGTTGCATTTTCGTAGTGTTCCAAAAGGTCATGTAAAATAACATGGTCGCGGGCCGCGGTTGCATAGCCACTGTTAGCAGCGAGACGCCATGTTTCTACGGGAGCCTGTATGGACAAACGCGAGAGAACAAATCAAGCGTCTCTTTACTTGTAGCTGAAGTCCCGCCTCCACTCTCTCCGCTTCGTCTGCTACGGCCGCGGTAGCTCCGCCCTCTCCCTCGCCTCACGAACCTCATCTGCTGACACGGAGAAAGACGACGAGGACGACATTTGACCGGCCGAGGACACCGTAGCGCTCAGGGAAGGGAGGGGGTGAGCAGAGGAGCAGTTCTTTGTTGTAAATTTCAGCCTCTCCTCTAGATGGCACTATAACCTACTTACGTCACCTTTAAGTAGTTAATTTAGTAATCGATTAATAATCGTTTCAGCTCTAAGTAACACTGACTGTCCTCTATTCTCTGGTGCTTGGCTTTACTCAGGTATTTCTTTTCTTTCTCCTTTTCTTCAGTGAAATGCCTTGGCACCGCCTCATCATCTCCACACACCGACTCCACCCGTTTCCTTTTCACGATGCTAATGTTTTCCTAATCCCCGCGTATTCACTCGATGGCGCGTGGCGTGACGTGAAAAGGTCATGCTGCGTCTTTGCGACTTTGCTGCAAAAAGCTCCTTGAATGTGACATTTGTGTTTGAGGCGAAGAGGAGGAGGAGGATGAGGAGGAGGAGGAGGAGGAGAGATGTCCGCGGAGCAGCAGACCACATCGTTGCAGCGTTATAACGACATTCCAGTGTGTTTTTATGGAGAGGATGCTGTGACGCTATGAAGTAAAACCAGGATCTTTTTCTGGCTCTGACCATTAAACCAGTGCTTGAAGTGGGTCGGTTCTGTCCAGTACAAAGAACACGCACTTCTTAATTCTACTATTTTGAGAACCGGCCCTTTTCTTTGCATGCGGACACTTCTCACGAGATGCTGTTCCTCTGGTTATCTGTCCGGCTCGTTATTAGAACTTCTGAGGGAGAGTCTAAGTGTTTCTAGTGTCTAGAGTTTTTATTCAGATCATGATCGTGAAGAACAACAATATCTATAAAAACCTTTTCACTAATGTTATATTCACTGACTTTTTTGACACATCGGTGTCCTGGAGGAAAAGCATAATAACACGACACTGTGCAAGTTGGCAATATAAATAAAGTATTTATCTTTTATCTTCTGGTATCTGTTATGTTTAATGATTTAGTAAAGCACTTAAGCCTAAACCTAACCTCAGGTTACTTGTTTACGGCATGAGAATTGTTAAATGTAACATAGTAACTATTTGTATATTTTAATTTACAAAGTTATCTTAGCGTCCTACTTACTTGAGTCAGAAGTTTACACGGTTACAAGGCTGACCTCATTCTCATTCTTTTGAACTGGTAAACAAGATGTAACTAAAAACCTAATTGCAGTCGCCTGATTAATACTTGAATGGTTTGTGACGCTGTTTGTTACTGTGATTGTTTGACGAGGTCTCACTTGTAAAAGAGACTTTTATCTCAATGTCTCCTCCCAATAAAATAAAGAATAAATGAATGAATAAATCATGCTGTCTGTACCTGAAATAATAACTTAACTGAAAGTTTAACTTAAACTTGGTTCTAACTTAGAACCAAGAAGCAACCATGTGGACCCCAAATATAACACACACACACACACACACACACACACACACACACACACAGGTAAGTGGTATTAAAGGACACTTAAAGGACTTTCTGTTGACCAAAAAGGGAAAAAACTACTAAAAAAAAGTTAACTTTCTAACTTTGTTCCTCATGTGAAAGTGTAAACACAGTCATATTGCATGCCTGTCCATCAGCAGCTTTCTCACTGTACAGTGTGTGTGTGTGTGTTTGTGTGCGTGCTTGTGTGTGCGTGCGTGTGTGTGTGTAGTGGGTAAGTGGAAGGCATTTTAACTCGCAGCTCTGCAGTGTCAGGCCTCTCATTTCCTGAGTCTACAGCAGAGACAAAGCAGAGTGTTTCATCACACACACACACACACACACACACACACACAGTCCATGTGCAGCATGCCGCCGTATGTTTACAGAATGTGTGACAGTCAGAAGACATGTGAACTCACCCTGGCTCTGACTTTGGTTCTGCCTCACTCTCGTTGGAGATCCTGCCCCAGAACCCTGTCCGGCTTCTCCCAGCGCCGAGCTTTCATTCTGGGCTTGCCTCAGTCCGAGGCTCCCCTGTCCTGGAGGTCCAGCCCCGGAGCCTGGAGGTGCAGCCCCACAGGCCTTGTCCACTCTGGGGCTTTTCCCCTGCTGCTGCCTGACACCGGAGCCCAGCTTGGACGAGACTTTCTGCAGGAAGAGCTGACGTTTAGTGACGGCGTCCCAGGCGAGGGGCCCCAGCTCAGAGCTGCGCACTGAGACCATGGTGTTTGCCATTCCCCTCGCTCAGAGTCAGAAATGTTGAAACGCAGCGAAGGGAGGAAGGCAATGAGAGTGCAGAGAGGAGGAGTGTGTGGCAAGACAGAGGGGGAGGAAAAAAGAGAGGGAGGAGGAAAAATTGGGAGTGTGCTGCAACCACGAGAGAGGTTTTTAAAAAAAACAAAAAACTGAAAAGTTGCTATTGTGTTCTACATTGCCCCAGAGAATCCTGGCCCACCCCCACCTCCTCTATAAACACCAGCACACATGGAGTGAGTTTGTGGATGAAGCTCTGGCATCTGTCTCAGGCTTCTCAGAGGAGGGAGTCAAATCACCGCTCAGACGTTAGCGCTCACAGAGCAGGAGAAAGTAACAAGGCACTCTGTGGAGATATGGGCACATATATATATATATATATATATATATATATTTATATATATATATATATATATATATATACTCACACAAAACAAACACACTGAAACTAAAAGAAAAGAATTATACATCAAACCAGTTCTAGAGAAACTAAGTGAATGAAACTAAAAACACACACACATTAAAAGATAAAAACTGCACAGATGATGTTCTAAGCTAAGACAAAGGTGAGGGGAAAACAGTATTAACTAAGCAAACGGTATGAATATCACTGTGTTTAAGGAGCATGTTATATATATATATACATATATATGCATAAATATAAATATGCATATATATACATGCATATATATATACATAGTATGCATATACATACATACATACATACACACACACACTTATATATATACATATATATATATATAATTCATTTTGTCTGTATGAAAATAGTAACTGAAGCAGAACGCTTTAAAATTAGGGTTTTTAGTTTAGTTTAGATCTTTATGTTATGGATTATTCTTACCTTTTATTTATATTTAATTTCTCTGTTTTAATGCTTGTCAGTTTGAATAATAATCTTTTCATTCATTCATTCATTCATTCATTCATTTAAAGCGCTGAAGAAAAGCCTTTAACAGTAAACCACAGTGGTCATATCTTCCTCACTCATTCACTCGCTGTCAGCGCGGCCGTCAGGAGCAAACGTGGGGTTAACCGTCTCGTCATTCACTGCAAAGCTGGACCCTAAACCCTGACTAACTTAGTACTTAGACTGATTTAAAATATGCTTAACACTCTTTGTTTTTTGTGCTTTTTGTGTCGTCATGGTGCCGATGACATTCACACTGCTGTAAAATGATCTTATTACATTATCTGTAGGTCATTATCCTACATTGTGTTGCTTTAAATACTCATAAAGTCAATTAAATTAAAGCTGGGGGAGGTAGGATATTGAAACCCAGGTGAAGCCGTTCCCTCTGAGGCTTTACCTGGGTTTAAAACCCCCACAAACGTCTGCTTACGTTGGTGTTAAAGAGTTACAAGCAGCTGCAGTGACGTGTCCTTTTGATGGAAAGGTCATTATTCCAACACTGGCGACAACTGTCTGCACTGTAGAAAATGAGCTGGATGATAAACACTCATTTTTGAATTACCAAAAGGTGCAGCCTTTTTGTAATCGACTTCACAACAAGTGGAACAAACAGCTCCCTGATCTCCTGAAGCAACCCTGAAGTTCACTGCTGCACGATAATCACATGTTTGAAAGCACACCCTGTGCTGCGAGACAAACCCTGAGGCGTCCCGTGAGCGAGCAGGTTTCAAAAAACCTGTCACTGGCTCCTGCATCTTTAAAAAGCCACATACCAGAGACGGCTCACACACACACACACAACGCCCTCATTTTAAAACACACTGTACATTTTAAATTGATGTCAACTTGGGACATCAGATCATTAAAAATGACGAGATTTGAATCAGTGACAGTGTGTTATTTGGACACGTAGAATCCTGCTAACAGTGCTCACCCTGTTGTTGCTCCTTGGTTTTTCCACAGCGGCGACCTCTGACCTCACCACCTCTCCCGTTGCTTCCACTGGCTCCTTCACAGCAGCATCTACACCTGTGCTCGTCTCCACACCCTCAGCTGTGCAGTGTTTGTCAGACGCTTCCTGGGCAGCGTTCCTGGAAGCGTCCACAGGACCGTCCTCAAAGCCTTCGCACCCCGCAGAGTCTGTGGAAGGAGCGACAGCTGCACTCTCCTTCTCAGTGGCTGTTGTTTTGAGGTGACTCGTCGTCTTCCCTCTGACGGGTCTCTGCACCACAGCCACTCTGGATGGATCAGCAGATGACCTTTGACCTTTAACCCCAACCCCAGTCTGCACTTCTTCCTTCCTGGAAACAACTTTCTTCCCAGTGGCTGGAGCGGATTTGATCTGCTGCAGAAAAAGAAAGTTCAGCTGTTAGAAGGACAACATGAACACAACCTGACACAGCTCACCAGTGTAAACAGGAAGCTGCTTTTCTCTGCACTTTTGTTGTTTTGTTTCAAAAAGCAGAACTAGCTTTAAACTGAAAGTCTCTCTGATTTCAGCTGTGATGGGACACAGATCACTGCTCTGACTCCACAAAGCACAAAGTGTGTGTTACTTGCTTGAAAACAATGTGTGCCACAATGTGATTTTTCTCCTGATAGATCAATCAATAACTAAACTAATTAAACTTTTAAAATGTTAAGTGCAATTCTCCAAACCAATGCGACAAACAAACACAAGCTTTAGCCATGAGAGCTAGTGCAGGTAAGCTACGAGGTGCGTTCACTGACCCTCAGAAAAGTCAATACATGCAGTTCACTGAACAACTGCAACAAAAACTCGCTGCTGCCACCTTGTGGATTTAGTGAAATACACTTCATTTTCAATTATCAGTGCAATCAAATATTTAGACATTTTAAATTGCAATATAAATATATAATATCCCATGTTCAATCTTTGTTTATACTGTAATGTATATAAGCCCATACTGTATATATTCTAGAAACTGTCTACACTCTTAGAAATAAGGGTTCCAAAAGGGTTCTTCTACAAGGGC
Organism: Microchirus variegatus; assembly: GCF_963457635.1. Classification (NCBI taxonomy): domain Eukaryota; kingdom Metazoa; phylum Chordata; class Actinopteri; order Pleuronectiformes; family Soleidae; genus Microchirus; species Microchirus variegatus. Next base: position 18,567,075 of record NC_139824.1, read on the forward strand.
TGAGGTTCTACCTGGAACCATTAGCCTCTGAAAAACCCTTTCCAGAAGAAAAGGGTTTTTCAAGGGTTCTTGATAACACTAAATGTTCCAGTAAGAACCATTTTGATCCAGAGAACCCTTTAAAAACCAGCCAAAGCTTAAAGCACTTTTATTTCTAAGAGTGTATAATGTACATTTTAATTATATTCTTATTGTTAATATCTTTCTATAGTGTACTTCCTTGCAAATGCATGTTTATCACGTATTATCTTTATCTTTACTGTCTTTGCTGCTGTGACAATGTAAATTTCCCCACTGCAGGACAAATGAAGGACTGTCTTATCTTATCATGGAGTCATTTAAATGTTGTCTTTAAACATCCACTATCAATCAGTTGACCTCGACTATCAATCTGATAAGAACCAATCAAAAAGTGTGTGTGTGTGTGTATCTGTGTCCTCATTTTAAAGGTCTACATTTATGTCCTCAGGAGGCTTCAAAGTAAACTTTTCTCCTCTCTGTGCTAATGTGACTGTTTTATGTGTGGATCGGACACTCCAGTACCTGGTTAGGTGCTTTAACAGGGGTCGTAGTGGGTCGTGAGCCCACTTTAGCCTTGACATTCTTCAGGTGTGGTTTGGAAACTCTCTTTGTCTCCATGCCGTTTGATGACACTTTGCTGCCTGCAGAGGTCGTGGTCTTTTGAGGAGCTGAAGGAGCAGTGGTTGGTCTGGTTTTCACAGCTCTGCCAGGCTGACCGCCGCTGGCTCGGCCGGGTTTAGAAGCCACTGCGCGTTTTTCAGATTCCTCAGGAGACGCGAGATCTTTGGAATCTTCACAAGACAAGACAAACAAGGTCTGGAGCTTCTCAGTCGGTGTCTCTGAGGGAGGAGAATCTGATTTGTTGTCCAGAGGACAGCTGCTGACCTCAGACCTGTCCAGCAGCAGCTCTGGTGCCATCACAGCCTCTTCCATCACTGCAGCAGAGCTTCTTCTAGAGCTCACAGACTGAAACAAAGCTGCTTCCTCCTCCTCCTCCTCCTCATCATCGTCGTCATCGACAGGGACCTCTGTTGCATCTGAATCTTGAGTCGACGAGTCGTGTCTTCTTCCACTTCCACTGCTGTTTGTCGACAGCGACTGAGCCACAGTCAGGTTGTCGTTGCGGTTCCAGTCGTCGTGGCAGTAATCGCCGCTGCTGGCGTCCAGGTAAATGGACGCAGAGTTGTCGTTGGACTCCGACGACTCCTTTGCCGCTTGAACCTTTCCCGCCGAGGCGTCACCGTCCTCCGCCGGCAGCCATTTCGAAATGACCACATCCGCGGCTTCGGTCAGCACCGTCGTCGTCAGGGTGACCTCAAACATGTCGTAGTCCAGTGGGTTGTCGGCGTGGCCTCCGCTCAGGCTGCTCAGGCTGCGCTGAGACCCTGGAGACGACTCGCCCAGGTAGAAGGAGGAAGAGGAGGAGGACGGGGAGGAAGAGGACGGGGAGAAAGCATTCCCGTTGACGTCTCCTGCCGCGCGAAGAGGGAGATTCATGTATGATCCACCTTTGTCTCTGACCTGGAAGCTCTCTGACAAACTCATCACTGAGCCAAGTGGTGACCGGTCTGCATCAGCTCTTTAAGAGCTGTGAAGTCATCATGTCCACGAGCGCACAGGTGTAATTAAGGAGACTTTCCCTTTAAGGCCTCCGAGTATGGTCCTTGCATCTTATTTTAAGATTCCACAATTTCAGGAGTGCGGATGAAAACATCTGAAAAAAACAAAAGAAACAAAGCACATTGAATCAGTCAAATCAAAGTCTTAGAGCTTAACATTCTCACTCGAACCCCAGATTATTATCATTATCCCAAACAGCGGACATTGAATGCATCGTAATAGCTGCTTTCAGACCACAGCCCACAACTCTGGACACTAAAGTCACTGCAGACTTTCTCTGCTGCCAGTCAAGTCACATGAGAACACAGCAGGAGATGAACTCCACAGCTCAGTCATGTTCATGATGATTCCCAGACTTTAAAGGTGTTTGTTTTGGAACAGAATGACGTATAGTTTATGATTTTAAAACAGCAATGGACATCTCACACACGCAGACATTGTCCGTGGTCATTACCCAGAGTTCTAGATGTCTAAAAAACTGTTAGAATCACCTCAGGAGAACGCTTAAAAGCTATTATTTATTTATTTATTTCATTGTTTGTAACAATAATGGCTAGTTTTTAAAATGGTACACGATTTATAGAAAGGAATATAGATTTCTACCACGTTAATGAAAGAGTACAGAAAAAGATACGTTTAGTTGGCGTCTTTAATTTGTTCTCATTTTTATGTTTCCATGATATCCACAACTTTTGTAATTAATGAAGTCATTGTAGCTTTTTACCATGATGATGTTCATCTCTTCATGCCCTCTCTGCTCTACCAGAGTTGAGAAATGCTGCCCCCTGGAGGCTTCAACCAACAACCTCCAGTAAATGTGATATCTTTTGTGAGTGAGTGAGTGAGTGAGTGAGGAGCCTCTAAAGCCCAGGAATCATTTGCATTTCTGACGCTGGTAGTGATACAGAAATCAACATAGGTCTGCATAGTGTGTACGTTATATAGATTTATTACTGTATTACTGTGCAGCTTGTCCACGTGTATTGTAAGTCTGACTTTTATTTTAAAACAATATTTAAATCAATATTATATATACATATATTTTATTTTACAACACCTCAAAAGAAAACTTTTCATGAGTCCAGAGAAACAATCTGTGTGCAGATTTAAATACACACATATCCTCTAATGTATATCATAATAGGATTATTATTATTTTCCCATTATGCCCATGTGATAGTTTAGATGCTTTTTTATACGCTTTTCAAAGGAATACAAGTCAGTGCAGAGAATAATAGCTGTGCAAACCTGTGTATGTGTGTGTGTGTGTGTGTGTGTGTGTGCGTGCGTGCGCGTGTGTGTGTGTGTGTGTATGTGGGTCAGGTAGAAAAGAAGAGCAGCTATATAAAGACAATCAGATCCAGGACATTGCTCTGTCTCATTACCCAATAACAGTGACACACCTCCAGGCGCACACACACACACACACACACACACCCCTACACACACACACACACTCTTGTACTTGCTGCATCCTCAGGACCAGCATTTCCACTTTGTAAATCAACACAATTACAAATATCTACTTCATGAATGACATCTATATAGAACTACTGGGTGCAGTACCATAGAATGTCTGCAGGTGGAGCCCCAGAGCAAAAAGTGTGTGAAACACCAGGGCTGGAAAACGGGGTTTTGTACCAAATTGAGGAGTATAGCATGTTTACAACCGAAGGAAATGATTTGAATGAAAACAAAGTGAGGAACGGCCAAAATGTCCTCACTTTGTAAAAATGACCTCACATTGTTGGTTAAAAACCCTCACTGGTCCTCAGTATGCCGTACAAGAACGCACACACACACACACACACACAGTGCAGTGGTGTGGTGTCACATCAGTCGCTCAGACAGTAACAAACACGTGGAAGCGAGAGGGCGTTCGCCTCTGCATGCAGGTGAAGACCCTGATGCAGGGCGACATGAGCTGCTTATATGAAGTCACACATTCTTCTCTCGCGGTGACTCAGCGCTCTGTCCGTTTCCATGGCAACCAGCGTTGGCGCGCTCGGGTTGTCCCGAGTGAGTGATGCAGTTCAGCTCATACACAGAGAGAGAGAGTGCGTGAGAGGATATTACAGCAGAGGCAGCTACGCTACGACCACACGAGAGCTGTTAACGGTAAAATAAAAGGCAGTGCGTGTTTGGTGGCGGCCATCTTGGAATCCGCACTGGGGTCAGAGGTCGCTTCAAGTTAGAGCGGAAACTATTCATCGATGACTAAATGAATCGTCAACTATTTTGATCATCGATTAATTGACTGATTTAAAACCAGATTTCTGATTGTTTTAGCTTCTTAAATGTGAAGTAAGTAGTTTATAGAGCCATCTAGAGCAGAGGCTGAAATTTACAACAAAGAACTGCTCCTCTGCTCACCCCCTCCCTTCCCTGAGCGCTATGGTATTCCAACTGGTCAAATGTCGTCCTCGTCGTCTTTCTCCGTGTCAGCAGATGAGGTTCGTGAGGCGAGGGAGAGGGCGGAGCTACCGCGGCCGTAGCAGACGAAGCGGAGAGAGTGGAGGCGGGACTTCCTGTTACAAGTAAAGAGACGCTTGATTTGTTCTCTCGCGTTTGTCCTTACAGGCTCCGGTAGAAACATGGCGTCTCTCTGCTAACAGTGGCTATGCAACCACGGCCCGCGACCATGTTATTTTACATGACTTTTTGAAACACTACGAAAATGAAACAAAAACTATTATACAGCGACTAGACAATGCAGGAGCACATAATATGTATAAAAAAGTGGATTTTGGGTTATATAAACCCATAAATACTACACAGTGTCCCTTTAAATGTGAATAATGACTTTGTTTCTTGAGAGATCATTAAAACTGAATCATTTTGGTTTGTGGACAAAAACAAAGACATTGGAGAACATCGTAATTTCCAGGTTTGACAAACACGGATCAACGCAAACGATTAATCGAGAAAATAATCGACAGATTAATCGATTACAAAAATTATCAGCTCTACTTGAAGTTCATAAAACACCCCGTGACCTCAGAAGATCGAAGTTACGCGCTGATAAAAACAGCAGCAAGGCTAGCAGCGCTTGTTAATAGTAATAAAGAGATCATTCAAAGTAAAGAGACGTTGAATAATCATGAAAGAATAACAGAAAAGCAGGTACTGGAATAACTGGAAACTGTGAGGATACTGTAGTTACTGTTCATTATTGATTGATGCAGCCAATCAGGGCTCAGGACTGTGCTGATAAGACCACAGACATTATCTTTACAGAGAGTGAGAATTAGACCGCTGTTTAAATGATTTAACAACCTGCAGAGATCAAAATACCTCACCAGGGAGAGTGGTGTGTGTTACACAATGGAAAGTCGTGGCACGCTGTTTTTATTATAATGTCCTATAATAATATATATTATATTGATCAGACTTATTTGAAACATTCCCCATTTCTCAAATTCCCCATGATTCATATATTATATATATATATATCATCACTAGAGTGGTGCAGCAATGTTGTTACTCAGAGGTCAGAGGTCAGAAGAGATGAAATAAACATGTGTGAGCCACATTTCACTCTCTCTGTTTCACATTAACTCTGACTCTCATTCATAAGAAAGCTGATGTCACCACAGTGGTTCATTACAGCGAACTGTGTCACTCAGACACACTTTGATAGATCTTGTTTCAGTAAAGTTAGAGTTTCCTGAGTGGATGAAGGCTTTGTATGTGTGTGTGTGTTCTTGTACTTGCGGCATACTGAGGACCAGTGAGGGTTTTTAACCAACAAAGGGAGGTCATTTTTACGGAGTGAGGACATTTTGGCCGGTCCTCACTTTGTTTTCATTGAAATCACTTCCTTAGGTTGCTATAAAATGCTATACTCAATTTGTCAAAAAAAAAAATTATAATCTAATTTTGTACGACATAGTATAGTATGACGTGTTTTGTCAAATTTTGGGTCAAATTTTTTTTTTCAAATTTGGGACGACATAGTATAGTATGATGTTTTTGTAAAATTTTGGACCAAAAATTACAAAAACAACAAAACAAAAATCTAATTTTGGACGACATAGTATAGTGTGACGTTTTTGTCAAATTTTGGGTCAAATTTTTTTTTTCAAATGTTGGACGACATAGTATAGTATGATGTTTTTGTAAAATTTTGGACCAAAAATTACAAAAACAACAAAACAAAAATCTAATTTTGGACGACATAGTATAGTGTGACGTTTTTGTAAAATTTTGGACCAAAAATTACAAAAACAGCAAAACAAAAATCTAATTTCGGACGACATAGTATAGTGTGACGTTTTTGTCAAATTTTGGGTCAATTTTTTTTTTTCAAATTTTGGACGACATAGTATAGTATGATGTTTTTGTAAAATTTTGGACCAAAAATTACAAAAACAAAACAAAAAAAATCTAATTTTGGACGACATAGTATAGTGTGACGTTTTTGTCAAATGTTGGGTCAAATTTTTTTTTTCAAATGTTGGACGACATAGTATAGTATGATGTTTTTGTAAAATGTTGGACCAAAAATTACAAAAACAACAAAAAAAAAATCGAAAAAGTTTTCCAGCCCTTTTTGCTCTGGGGCTCCACCTGCAGACATTTTATGGTACTGCAACCAGTAGTTCTTTGTAGATGTCATTCATGAAGTAGATATTTGTAATTGTGTTGATTTATAAAGTGGAAATGCTGGTCTTCAGTGTGCAGCAAGTACAAGAATATGTGTTGGTGTGTGTGTGTGTGTGTGTGTGTTCAGATGACGTAAAGCACACAACTGTACAAAAGTGATACTGGAAGAAATCGAATATGAATATCAGCACGGATTTGAATATTGTGACATGGACACAAAGCGCCCTGGTGTCTATGAAGCAGCTGAAACTAAAAACGTATACAGCAGCCAAGCAGCTTCTCAAGAGTAACCAGACCAGGCTATCGTATTCATTTGAATGGAACATAAGAAACACGTGGAGCAGATGCGAAATCATTGGACTGTGCCATTCTTCTTCTTCTTCATAGTAAACTCACGAGTTCAGAAATGCATGCACTGGTTGATTTGGCTCGCTGTGGAGATATGGTGGCACAAAAATGTCGTCCACAAAGCAAGGCCCTTGCTCTGTATTGATGTATAAAGCGGTTATACGCTTATAAATACGGCCATGCCATGTTTTAGATGTGGCCCTGCTCCCAAAAACACCTGATTTAGATGAAACATTAATTTTTTTTATTATTATAATTTTTTTAAACAAAAGTTGAAACATTACATTTTTGGAGAAAAAAAATTGACAAAAGTTGAAATGTAAAAAATTTTTTTTATTTGAAAAAAGTTGAAATATTAAAAAAATGTTTTGTTTTTTTTTTAACAAAAGTTGAAATATAAAAAATTTTTGAAAAAAAAATTGACAAAAGTTGAAAGTTGAGCTTGATGATGAGCTGACGATTCATTTGAATCAGGCGTTTTTTGGATCAGGGCAACATCTAAAACATGGCATGTCTGCGTTCTCTTAGGACCAGGGTTGGGAAACACTGGAGTAGAGGAGCTGTCGCTGTTGATTTGGATCTTTTTTTGGAAGGGTCTTTGAACGTAGGTTGACCTATCTGTGCAGCCATGCCATGTTTTAGATGTTGCCCTGATCCAAAAAACGCCTGATTCAAATGAATCGTCAGCTTATCATCAAGCTCAAATTTTTTGTCAATTTCTTTTTCAAAAAAATTTTATATTTCAACTTTTGTTAAAAAAAATAAACAAACATTTTTTTTAATATTTCAACTTTTTTCAAATTAAAATTTTTTTTACATTTCAACTTTTTTCAAATTAAATTTTTTTTTACATTTCAACTTTTGTAAAAAAAAAAATCCAAAAATGTAATGTTTCAACTTTTGTAAAAAAAATTATAATAATTAAAAAAAATAATGTCTCATCTGAATCAGGTGTTTTTGGGAGCAGGGCCACATCTAAAACATGGCATGGCCGCATTCCCCGAGGACCAGGGTTGGGAAACACTGCTCTACTCCACCATCTAAAAGGTTTAAAGACACCGTTTCAGTAGAAACTAACATGCCAACAACAGATTTACCAACATGGAGAACAACTTTAGTCTCTCAGGATCCTGCAGCTCAACAACTATCCACCATTTCCACTTGCTATGAAAGCAGAGGGCTGACATACTGCCTGGTCTGTGGATTTGAACACGATCAGCACAGTTTCCTGCCAACATGCCGTCGCTCTGGTTCCAAGTGTTTGTGCATGACAGGAGGCGTGTGTGACGTCAGCGACCAGAGCTCAGTTATCCTTATGTTGTTCTACACTCCATCATTTTGCAAATGAGTCTGAAAAAGTCTTTTCAGATCAGATCCCAGAGGAGAAACCGAGTCTGAAGTCGTCCTCACAAACAGCGGATGGAGCGGCTGCATCAGCACTCGTCCTCCTGAGGTTACGCAGCACAGCGTGGATCGTACTGTCTTTATATAACAGACTCCATGGTCAATGAACACACTGCAGTGGATGTGGACCAGAAAACAAGACAACAAACCAGAGGAGAAACGGTGTGTGTTGACACTGCAGCACCTCGATGGAACAACACTGCAGACGTGTTTGACATTGAGGAAAAAGGAGGTGAACGGGGGACGAAAGTCGTTCCCATCACTGAAATAGATGGACTTAGATCATGTGACTTGCCCGTACATGGTCATAAATGTCCGCGCTCAACAGCTTCACAGGCCGCGGCAACCAAAAGTCCTGAAATAAGCGATAATGCAGGAGTGTGGGAGTGATTCTGCAACCTGATGGTAGTCTGTGGGAAAACCTGGAAATAGTCTCTGAGCTATTTTCACTATTTAAGCACAGGTGCAGCTTTTTCATTCATTATTTTGTTAAACTAAACTAGAGACCACCTCCACAGCAGTGAATGTTGTTTTTTTATATATATGTACTTTTTGCCTTTCATTTTAAGGATTCTTTAGGATACAGAGTAAAACACGCAGGGGAACGAGGAGAATGCACCGGTGCGTTACTGTCCAAGAATAAGTGGTTAGCGATGAACGGATGGATGGATCTAAAAATAAAATCCTGTGCATTCACGTTCAAGGTATTAAGCGATCGATCACTGAAGTTCTGTTAAGTGATTTTGAGACATCTTCTTTTTAAGGTGTAGGAAAAACACTGACACTGGCATTTTTCACAATTTTCTGTCATTTCAAAGACGTGACGTACTTGCTGTTGCACTTAAATATAAATATTTAAAATGTAAATATCCCTGATGGAGATTCATTACACGAACATCACACACTAATTTACATTTAATAGGATTATTATTAAAAGAAATTTATGGCAAAAACTCCCCTCTAATTCTAAGAGATTTAAATGCAGAGGAAATTCCCTGCAGGGATGAATAAAAATGACATGAATAATAATAATAATGATGATGATGATAATCATAACCTGTTCAATTATTAGTTTAGGGAAATGTGTGTAATGTGCAAACCTAATGAAAACCTCCAACATGCAGCTAAAAGCTGGGAGTCAAACATGGTAAAACCACAAATATACACATATATATATATATATGTGTGTGAGTATACAGTATAGATGCATATATGCCCCAGTGCAGTGGAGCTAACAGCTAAGCTAAAAGGTGATTCAGCAGATGTGTTTATTCATGCAGTCTGTGAGTCCTCACATGGACGTTCTGATGCTTTTCTACGCTCAAACTTGTTTTTAAGGTTTTAGTTTTGAAAGGATATCTACATCTAAACTAGATAATAGTGTCATTAATATTATAATATGGAGTATTTGGCAGCACAAACTGTCAGTATTTAAACATCTGCGTTGCTGTTCTCAGTTAACATGTGCAATCATCTCAACAAAAGGCATCTGGAAACCATCAAATCCACCAAAGGGAAGGACGACATCACTGTCTTCAGTTTAGCCACAGCAGCATCACACAAACCTCTGCTCACCCAAAATGCAATGCTCTTTTTTATAAACCAGATCAAATGTGTGTGTGGGGGGGGTTGATTTGTCCCAGACCTCACAGAAAGTAACACACACACTCTAAAACTGAGAGAGTCGGAGCTACGAGCAGAAAGGTCACAGACGTAAAGAGTGCAAAGAGTATGAATTATTATAATAACTATAGTGTGAATTGTTGAGAAAAGTACCTGAGTCACAGAAACGTACACTTAAAGGAAATAGACGAAGCCTCAGGCTGCAGATACGTGTCCTGACAGAGCGGAGAACTGTTGCCACAGATCAAACTTACTCCTCTGCTCCTGCTGCACTGCTGCAAAGCCAGCAAAGATCCTGGAGGATCCAAAGATTCTGGTCCAGAGGCTGGTTCAGAGGCTGGTTCAGCTCGACTCGGCCCGACAAACACTCTACTGCGTGTCCTCACACACACTCTGTCCTCCTCCACACACACACACACACACACGTCCTCCTACACTGTACGCTCATGCCTCCTCTGTTAGTCCATCACTGCATGTGTGTGTGTGTGTGTGTGAGAGCACACACAAGCAGAGAAGACTGCGTAGGCTCTGACGCTGGCTGAAACAAGGAGGGAGGAGGCGAGGGAAGGGAGGGAGGGAGGGAGAGGGTACACCTCCCTCTTTGGTTCTGAAATGTGAGCATGCTGCTCTGCTGCAGTGAGAAGGAAGTGTGTGTGTCCAGTGTGTGTTTGTGTGTGTGTGCGTGCGCGCGTTCTGCTGTATCTGGCGCAAGACTTTGGCAAGAGAGGACATTCCTCAACTAACACACACACACACACACACTTTTTCCTTCTCACTTTCTCTGTTTGTTTGCACAGAGTGACATGTGTTTGACAGGCCACTCCCACAAGACCTTGAGAAAGGTGTGTGTGTGTGTGTGTGTGTGTGTGTGTGTGTGTGTGTGTACCTGGTCAAGGTCCACCTTCCATATCCAAAGAAAAACAGCAGGAGGATCCAGTTCTGACCGGTCCGACTGGGTTGTCTGTTACTAAGCAGCAGCAGTGAACCTCCTCCCTGTTATTGTTTGCAGGAGTCTGGGGGAAACAGAAAAGAGCAGAGATTCACATAATCTGATGAAGCAGATGAACGAATAAAACAATCCCAAAGAAGGAAAACAGAACAATGATGAACTTGACTAATGGCCAAACTGGTTAATGGCCTCGGTAGGAGGTGGAGACTGCTAATGCTGGGCTTTGTCACAACCCAGTAAAGTATATATAGAGTATAGTGTTCAGTATAAAAGTAGTGGGCATGTCCTGATTTAAACTTGGTCTGATCCTGGTCTTGACCATCAGTGTCTCAGTCTTACCGAAAACACCCAGACTAACAAACACCACTGAGGCCAAGCAGCACAACACTCCAGCAGCACGGCTGACCGAGCGATCAGCTGGCCCAGTAAAGCCAGTGCGGAGACTTCACGTCATCCACCGCGCCGTGTCAAAGCCACAGCGACAGAAAGCGACTAAATGATGCAAGCGCTTCCTCGACCGACCTCGAATGTCTTTTATCTGCATGTCAGTTAGCTGAAAAACCCGTCTCATGCCACCTCTGAGACCACGATTTTCTACTTTTTCCTTCTTCTTCTTCGGCTGCTGGTCGACAAAATCACTACATGGTTTAGGTCCACATTGCATTCGTGCCATATTGAAAGAATATAAACCTTTCAGGGCCCTGATGACTACTGATTCAGGTCAGATAGTCGAGCCCAGATAATGTTAATAAATCATACTTAACTTTAACTTATATAACCTCTGGTTTCTTGGTGGTAAATATCACATATCAACCAGCCATGTTGCTCATGGTTTACTTTAAAGCTCACATAGAGTGGTCCTGTTGCACATTTATGTTAGTTCTGGAGGTCTACTTACATACATTAACTTGTTTTTATGCTCAAAAACCTCCTAGTTGCTGTAAACGCTGACGCTGTCCTCAGCCGCGATATTTCAGACATAAATCTCGCCCCGAGAAGACAGAGTCTTATGATTGGCCAGCCAGCGTAGAGCCTTCCCAACTGTCTTGTGATTGGCCAATATCCGGAAGTGACATATCAGCACACCAGTTCTCAGAAGCACAGCTCCCCCCTCTGGAACAGTGGATGCACTGCTCCTCATTATCAAAACATTGTTTTAACAGTGTTTAAAAATAGCTTCTTCACGACTCCCCGCCGCAGTCCCTTTGACGACCTTTGACCCGGAGTCAGACCCAGAGTCAGAGACACTGTCGCTCGTGAAACACCTCCACAACGGACGTTATTCTTCTTCTGCGGTTCAATGTACGCAAACGGATGTGCCCGGACTAGTGCCCGGAGCAGGAGGATCTGCTGTTCAGGAGAACCGGTGTTTACGTAACCGGACCGGGTTTTTTCAGAGATCTCGCTGAGCCCGAGATTACAATAAAACACAGCGTTCTCAGAAGTGGCTGCACTGTTTGTTTCTAAACTTCAGGGCTTCGTAAACAAGGTAATGACGCGGATACACACTAAAAAAACAGCGTTAATTGGAACTTCCGGTCTAGTTCCGCTTTAACTGGTTCCAGCTTGGTAAATATGTTCCTTATATTTACTTTCCATTTCCTCAAGCCTTTTGCCAAACACCCTATGCAAACTCATACATATTCAAAAGACAGAGCAGCAAACGTCTCACGCAGTTTTTACTTCACCACGACAGCAGCTTAGACTTCAACAGCAGGAAAAGACTGTGACAGTGTCAGTGTCCTGCTCGTATGTCAGGAGTAGAGGTGTAGGCCGCGATGGCAACGTGAGCACATTTAAGCCTGAGTGGTCCACCCTTCCCTTGGGGTACCAGAGTAAAACGGTTAAAGTGGCGTTTGGCTGTGCGCACGACAGTCAGCTGAATAGGGGACAGAATAAAAACCACGGCACTCTCTTGCGATCAGTGAAAATGTCCCAAACGCTCCGTTGTCACTGTCACGCTATGTATCTTGCTGATGCAGACATCGGGCATCATGTCTGCGTACGCCTAAATTTAAAGACTGGATAATTCAGGAGTGATGTTACAGTTCAGTTTTGTACAGTACGGTACTGTTTGGAATGGTAAAGGAAACCTGACCCAGGCCTTTACCATTCCAAACCGTACCGTACTGTACAAAACTGAACTGTAACATCACTCCTGAATGATCCAGTCTTTAAATTTAGGCGTGAATTCAACCAAATCATCAGCTTACATCCTCTAACCCACTCACCCACTGCAGTTTCACAGCCGCCTGCCAGCGTTCAGATGTGGTTCAGTGGTGATGTGAGATCTGATAAGAAGAACAGACACAGACGACATCAGTACTTTCCACTTTTGATCGGATCTCTTTGGATGGACGTTAATAGCAGCGCCTTCTGGAGTTAAAACTGTTGTGAAACAAGCAGTTTAAAGTCAATGTGACTTCAATCCCAGCAGTCATTTCTCAGCACATGGTACAGCTTAGTAAAGAAAACATTCCACATTTTCCTATACGTCTCCACTTGACAAAACCATGTGACTTTGGCCAAGAGCCCCAGCACCAGTTAAAAGCCGTATCCACATTTTCTCACACGAATACAGTTTTACTGCATGAATAGGTCTTAATGCATGATAATCTGATTAGATTAAGGTCTTTAAAAAAGAGAAAAGGCCTTAAAGTTAAAGCTTAAGTGGTCACGTCAGCTTCTGAAACATGCTCAGAGGACAATACTTGTGTGTACAAACATGCACTACACTGACTCTTTTTTGCAGATTTGTTTCTATTTCAGAAATCTGGGGGCCTTGTGTACAAATACTGTGTATGTGCAAAGGTTTACGTGCACAGGACGAAAAGAAAACGAAGTCGACACAAGAACAAGAAATTCTTGAGATACTGTGAGAGGAACTTCACCACAAGCGGTTCTGTGATGCCAAAAAGCACAGAAACTCACCACAGTGCTGCAGAATAATAGTTTAACTGGTACTACACTACAATACTCCCTGTTGGTTGATACCAATTATGAGTCTTTTGAAAACCATAAACAAGGATTTTGCAGTAGTATATTTGAATAAAAGCTCTGAAAATATACATAACAACATATATACAGTTTTATTTGGCTAGTGAGAGGAGCTGGCCTGTTGCTAACTAGTGGCCAGAGGCTGAAATACACCACTAAAAAACTGTGAGTTATATACTATAATATACTATATCAACACAGAGCTTCAAATAATCTATGCAGTAACCATGAAATGCCACATAATATCAAAAACAAAATCACCATAATTGTTTTTGTACAATCACCTAAATAATATATAAATGTTCACATCATATTATTATCAGCTCCTGGCTAATGGGCTAACTGTCACACTTGCTAAATAAATGGCATCACAGTCAATACTTCACACCCAAAGCTGTGTCATTCACACATTATTCAAGCACATCAGGTTGGTTTGTTATTCATATTAATAGCAGTTGCTCACATTTCAGCTTATAATACGATTGTCTGATCGAACATTTGCATTTTAAAACGACAACACTGAGCTAGCTAACAATGTAGCCACACAACATTCTGAAACGCACAAGTGGATTATTAAAAGACAGCGTCCAGCATGAAAAAATACATGTATGTGACTTTAAATTAACACTAAGATAACATAGATTAGCAATGTTAATGAAAACTCACCACAATAGAAGGTTAATAAGAGGTTCTCCCTTCTTATCGCTGGGAATTGCAATTAGCAAAAAAGTCCGCTAGCTTTAATGCTAGCGTGTTGGCGGCAAAGTTCGCTAGCTTAAATGCTAGCGTGTTAGCAATAAAGTCCGCTAGCCTAAATGCTAGCGTGTTAGCGATAAAGTCTGCTAGCTTAAATGCTAGCGTGTTAGCTGTGAAGTCCGCTAGCTTAAATGCTAGCGTGTTAGCAATAAAGTCCGCTAGCATAACAGAACATAACAAAAATCCCGGCCGACTTGGTGCTGGTTTTACCGTGGCGGATAAGATCGTTTACCGACAAATAACATTACTTAAGCATATTTATTTTACAGTTTTAGAAGCCGTAATTATATATTATATTATAATCACAGGGCAGACGCTCTTCCTCTCTCTAATATACTTCCATACTGTTGTGTTTATGTGACTTCAGTGAGCACTGATGAGCTATGAACATATAAAAACATAAACAAGTCCACTAAAAAGTGACCAAAATGACACCTTTGTTATGGAAACACTAAAAAATATAAATGTTGTGGACATAACCTGTGAATTGTGCAGGATGTGCTCATCTTTGGTTGCTTGGCAACAGTCAAGTCAGTCCGGTTGTGGAACTATTATTGTTGGTGAAGCCGTTACGACACGTCTTAACCTGTCGCTTCTCTTTTCCAACTGTAAAACAGCATTTTGTACAAGTGTTAAATATTGTTGTTGTTCTGCACGGCTGCGACGCT
>NC_139824.1:18587065-18589565 GCF_963457635.1 Microchirus variegatus
GTCGTCCCAGGTGCCATATTTCATATACCTTTGTGTTTTCCTTCAACATTTTAAGCAGCGGTTAAAGGTGCCATATGTAAGAATGTGGCCAAAAACAGTTACTACACTCAAATTCAAAATACCGAAGTCTTTTAGGTTTCGTTTTCTGACGTAACTGGTTCAACCCGTGGTCGCTCGGCAGCTGAGACTCTACTGACTGCAATGATTGGTAGACGGCGGTAGGTGGCGCCACATGACGCCAAAACATTTCAAAACATAAACATGATTTGCAGTCTGCAAAATATTTTTTTTAATGCAAATATTTTGTCTGTACTGTTGTTGTTGGTGAGTTCAGTTTGTTATATGAACATTATTCCTGAGTCTCTGTGACACATTAGGAGGATTTTAATGATTTATTACATAATGCACCTTTAAATATAACCCCACGAGGAGCTGGACTTACCAACGAGACAGAGGCGAGACTTGGGCAGATACGGCCACTCAAAGATGGTGTAGAGGACGTCCTGAGCTTTACTGTCCAGCTGATCCATCTCGTCCAGGACCAGAAGCCTGAGGAGCAGAGAAGATGGTGCCACGGTTATTATTTATGTTTAAACCATCAAAGCTGCACATGAACGAAAACATAACATCTTCAGTTTAAAGCGGACATTAAACCTTCCGTGTCAGGTTTACTCACACTGAGGGCCCCGGGGCCGTGAGGAGCTTCTGCAGACTGCTCTGACCTCCTGATGCCTTCAGCTTGTTGGCCAGGAGTGGGAATATGGAGTGAGAGTTCCTCAGACTCATACAGTTCACAACCACCATCTGCACCGACGACAGCTCAGCCTGAAAACAACATCAACAACACAGCTGTTTAGTCTGTTCAACTAAAGGAAAGCAACAGCCGTCTTCATGTTTTTATAAGAAATATACAGTAGATATAAATTAATATGTGATAAAGTTTGAGAAGAGGTAGGATTACATAAGTTTATTCTTCTTACTACTCCTTTTCGGACACGTTAAACTGTATTTGTTATGTTTTTTTTCCTCTTCTTTTCTTTTCATTATTTCCTTCTGTTGTCGTTATTCTTCACATGATCAAAATAAGCTAAACTACAGTCATTCAACATCTAAATTCTGTAGTTAAAAGTGCCAGCACACTTCAAACACATCCTGCGTTCCTTTCAAAGTAAAAGCACGATTCCCTGAACACAGCTCTGCTAGAGCTGCAACTAATTATGATTTTAGTAAATCGATGAATCTGTCGATTATTTTCCTCGATTAGTCATTTGGTCCATAAAGTGTCAAAAACCTGGAAATGACGATGTTCTCGGATGTCTTTGTTTTTGTCCACAAACCAAAATTATTCAGTTTTAACGATTTCTTCGTTATTTGGAGCAAAGAAACGAAGACAATATTCACACTTAAGAAGCTAAAACAATCAGAAATCTGGTTTTAATCTTGAAAAAAAGCTTCAAACCGATTAACTACACTATCCCTCCTTCGCCTCGTGCTGTACCCCATACTGTCCAGTAGGTGGCAGCAAAGGTCCAAACCATTTTTAACAGTCGGCAGTTAAAAAGTACCTTCATGTCCTGCAGGACACAGTTGAGACAGGCCGTCTTCCCGGTTCCAGGAGCTCCAGAGATGTAGATGCTGCCGGGCAGACGCTGCAGCACCTTCTCCTCCAGGAAAGAGCGAATGGTCGCCCGCTCGGCCTCTCTGGACAGCAGCCGCTCGGGCACGGCGGTGTGGAGAGCCTGCTTCACGTCGTGGAACCGCGACTCTGGAGGGAGAAACCAGAGAGTTTTAAAAGTCAAGACAAACACCACGAACTTTGAATTCAGGACAAACGATCGGTACTTGATTATCAATCAACAAATCAACGATCTCAGTCAGAAAGTTCCTGCCTCTGTGGCACCTTCTTTAAGTTATCTATACATGGTGCAGGGTGGTATGGTTAAAAACATATATGATGGTATTTTTATTATAAATAAACAGTGTTTTTTCATGCATGAGCGAGTGCGAAAATATCTTGTTCCATGGCTACGTCAAGAAAATCGTTTTTCCCCCATTTACATGAAACGGTGGATGTTTTTCTAACGTCTAGTTTCAGTCTCTGTAGATTTCGTCCGCCATCTTCTGAATAAATGCTTCTATAATTGAGAGAAAAACACTCGGATAAAACAAAAACATACTTTCTGCAAACAGCCGGACGACTGGCGGCCTCTTATTTTGGTGAGCGGGGCTCGCGGCAGGCGTTTCCTGTCGCCTCGGGGACAGCGCCGCGGCGGGAGAGAGGGGCTGTCGGCGCGGCGAGGACGACGCCAGCCGGCGGCGGGTCGAACCCGGCGAGTTCTCGTCGTCGAAGCCCAGCTTGCGCGGCGAAGCCAGGATCTGCTTGCTCTGTTTGGGCGGCGAACCCAGCAGGGCGGCGTCCACGTTACAGCCGTTATCGTCTCCTTCAGAGATAAAAAAAAAAAAAAAAACACAGAAGATTTACAGAGAGAGAAATGAGTCG
>NC_139824.1:18597065-18679565 GCF_963457635.1 Microchirus variegatus
TGGATCATTAACGTCAGCACTCTTACCAACAGTGACGTTAATAGTACACTGGGCATCCAGGGCTGGTACATAACACCTGTATGGTCCAGTGTCCTTCAGCTGCACAGAGGACAACCACATAGTGATGAGTCCATCTGTCAGGTCACGGTGCACGAGCGTCGTCCTGCTTCTGTACCACTCGTGCTGTAGATAAGGACAATCACGTCCGTCTCGATACACGTGGACCTCCATGCTCCTGTGGTCACGTCTGGTGAAATCCACTGTACGCACCTTCAGGTCCGTCTCGGGTTCCAGCTGACACCAAAGTTTGACATCATCACCTTTCTTTACCTGGAGCCGAGCAGGACAGGAGACATGAAGATGTTCTGCACCTGCAGAGACTGAAACAACACAAACACTTCACTGAGGACGTGTTTCCATATTTGTCCGTACTTCCGTACTAACCCTAACCCTAACCCACCGATGGGGGAATACCTGGGCCCTTTCTCAATACCCAAGTATGCCAGTACGTACTTGCATACTTGGGAAGTACGTACTTGAGAAGTACGGGAGTACACGAGTACGATCTCGCAGTGTACTTCCTTGTTCTACTGTTTGAAGCACTTAAGCCTCATTATCACCACCTACAATATTGATGAATGATGAAAAGGGGGCGCTGAAAGTTGAATATTTTCATATAAATGTCTTCAGGGCCGGCCTGTTATCAATTTGAGCAAGTTTGATTCAGATCGGACCAGGATTCGCAAAGTAATTATACAAACGTTCACACTGTCAGGTCAAAACGTGAGTGTGTGTGTGTGTGTGTGTGTGTGTGTGTGTGTGTGTGTGTGCGAGCGAGCGCGCCGCTATGCGCTTCCTGTGTGTGCGCGGTGACGGTTCTTCTCCGCTCCTGCTGTTTGATCAATCGGTGTTTTAACTGTGTAACGTGAACATAAGAATGATTTATATGAGCTTTTAGCTGAGTTTCTGACCTTTCTGTGGGTATGCAGCATGTCTGTGTTTGTTAAAGTTAGACATGGTTTTATGACGCTTTTGTCGCTGCGTCTGACGCTGCCCCCCGATCCCGGGGTTAAAACGCACCAGTTGTCGCTGGATCCCATTAACAACTGACACTGATAAAGAGTCAGAACACATATAAAAGGCTCATTCTGGGATAATAAATAAATACAATCAGGCGACAGATAGTGAGGATGGAGGTGCAGTGATGGCATCAATGTACACACACTTCAACACAGTATATTAGTATATTAGTAAAGCAAGCAGCAAAGCAATAAAGCAACAGCATCAACACTTTTCTATCAATAATAAAACAAGACAATAGAAGAGAAACTCACTGATGATGATGATGAAGGAGAAAGTCCAGAGAATAACCTGCATCACAGCCATGAGGAGAAGAGGATGTGTATACAGTCTGAGAGAGAATGCTCAGACTGGGGAGTCTTTCGCCCTGATGATGATGTGTTTCAGAACTGGTTATTTATCAGCATCACCGCCCTGGTTCTTCTCTCTGCTCTGTGATAGGTGGAGCACCTGGTGCTGCACCTGATGCTCCACCTATCACAGAGCAGAGAGAAGAACCCCCACCCAGCGCAGTGAGCTGCCATGCACTCACTGCGCTGGGTTAGTGACGTGAAGTGGGGACTGGTCGGGGATCAAACCGGCTACCTTCCGGTCTCGAGCTCGAAGCCCTGACCACTAGGCCACAGCTGTGTTTATATGAAAGTATATTGTGCTGTGTACATTTTCTTTGACTTTTTTTTTTATTCTGACGTATGGATCAAGAGGTAAAAGCAACTGCAAACAACAACATCAACACTTTTCTATCAATAATAAAACAAGACAATAGAAGAGAAACTCACTGATGATGATGATGAAGGAGAAAGTCCAGAGAAAAACCTGCATCACAGCCATGAGGAGAAGAGGATGTGTATACTGCATCAGACTCTCTCGGGGGCGGAGAGAGGGTTTCAAGAGGTTTTCACAGGGCGACACCTGCTGGTCGTTTTTCATAATCACACAGCTACACATGAGAATGCACATATATATATATATATGTGCATTCTCATGTGTAGCTGTGTAATTATATATATATTCATAATTACACAGCTATAAATATCAAACTCTCTTGCATTACTTTTTAACCCCACATCAGATGACAGATGATTTGAAAAACATTTAGTATTAATGACCACACATCCAGCCAATCTGATGGACTGGCGAACTGTCCAGTGTGTACCCCGCCTATCACCCTATGTCAGCTGAGATAGGCACAGCACCCCCCGCTTTACCCTCCGGTGGAGGATAAAGCGGTAGATAATGGACGGAAAACAAGATTTCAGTAGTAGTAACACATTATTATAATGACCATAATAATCGACAGTGAAGCCACAGTAAACAACATTAAGCAGAGTTTACAGTTTTACAACTGCAAACAACAAATCAACACTTTTCTCTCAATAATAAAACAAGACAATAGAAGAGAACTCACTGGTGATGATGAATGAATGAGAAAGTCCACAGAAGATAAACACAAATAAAAGAGAACAGCAGCTCCGTCCATTTCCCTTTTCCCCAACAGGAATACATTTATTTCAAATGATTTCAAATAATAAAAACAGATGTCGATTAACATGAAATGACCACTTTTTTTTAGCGTGAACAAGGTAAGAAAACGTCAAAGTGAGCATTAAACCCAGGACAGGAAGTGTTGCAGTCGTCGCTGTACATGTTCACCAGTTTCACTGTCCTCCATGTTACATCAGCTCCACCAGCTCGTTCCTATTTTACAGCCTTTTTACAAAATAAAATAGATCAACAACTATGATTATCATACTCCGTTATGTAAATATACAATATTTATTGCATTTTCAAAGAGACTCATCGTGTCTTATTTACCATCATCTTACCCCTAAAAACATCAACAACAAAACAAACCCCTCGAAATAAAGCACCAGTACCTATGAGAGTGACAACAGATTAGTGTAAGGCAAAGACCAGCAGGAGGCGCTGGATCACCTGAAGATGGAGTTAGTATTTTGAAAACGTAGTAAAAGAACCCCCACCTGCTTTAACAGTTATCTGGCACTTAAGTGTTCCTTTATCTTTCTTTTTCTTTTTTTTTTGGTTAGCTGCTAGCAGCTACACTCTGTACAAACTGCATAGCAATTCACCAACACACACACACAGTCTTTAATATTCATATTCCCACCAGCAGCAGCAGCATAAGGAAAACTCACAACAGAGTCAGGTTTCAAAGAAATCTTGCAGAAAAGTAATAAATGATCGTATATATGATAAAAGAGTCACATGGTGGTCCAGTTAAATATCCTCGTAATTCAGTTAATCCAACAAAAAGGGTGGGGGGGGGGGGGGGGACCTCAGTCTGATGCTCGTCAACAAAATAACAAATCAGAAAAAGATCAGAAAAGTCAAATCAAATGTGACCCAGAAACCAGAAATATGACTAACATGACGCTGTAACGCCGCCGTGTGACCAGAGAGGGCAGCACAACGAGCCCAGTCTCGCACACACTGCAGAGAGCGACCACGGAAGCTGCTGTGTGGACTAATTCAGGTTATTTGAAGTGTAGAAGTGTAAGTTGATGACCGCGCTGTGACGGCTGCTCCCTGTACCTAAAAACCTCCAGACGACACAGATTAAAACGTCAAAGTGGATTTGGTCCTGCACCAAAGCACAGAGACGAAAACACGATGATTTTTACATCACAACACAGAGGAGACGCTGATCCACTGACGTCTCATCACCAAGTTGTTTGTGAGACAAACGAGCAGCAGCTCCTGCGTCCACATGAGCTTAAAACACAGATTTTTCTCTACGGACTTTGGTGCAGGAGAGAGGGCGTGGGCCACAACATGTGGTTTCTACACTGGGAGACGTGCTAGCTTATATTAGGAGTAGTGCCGAGTAACGACGGACACGGAAAAGACGCATGTGACGTCATGTTTACGTGCCGCGACAGCGGAGTCCAGGCCCCGTTTACCAGTTAGCTGCATTAGCTCCTTTAGCATCGTTAGCGTTAGCCTACAGTGGAACTGGAGCGGTCTGTTAATTAAAGGTGCATCATGTAATAAAGCAACTGGTCATAAAATCCTCCTAATATGTCACAGAGAAACTGAACTCACCAACAACAACAGTACAGACAAAATATATTTTGCAGACTGCAAATCATGTTTATGTTTTGGCGTCATGTGGCGCCACCTACCGCCGTCTACCAATCATTGCGGTAAGTAGAGTCTCAGCTAACGAGCAACCACGGGTTGCCAGTTACGTCAGAAAACGAAACCTCGGTATTTTGAATTTGAGTGTAGTAACTGTTTTTGGCCACATTCTTACATATGGCACCTTTAAAGGAAAAGAGCAGCGCTACAAATAACGTTAGCGTACCCGTGTAACTGCGTATGTGTGCCTCTGCTTTTAAAGTCACTTAAACATGACGTCACGTTAACGCCGTTAGTTCGGAGTCTTGTTAAGTGGCATTAGTGTCATTTTAGTTGCGTTTTTAGCGAGAGCCTTAAGATGGCGCTCACAGGGCAGTCACCACAGCTTCACTTTAAAACACCACGGAATCAGACTGATGTCAGCGTTGGCAAATACTCCAGGTTTTTAAACGGTGGAATCGCTCCGTGTCGTAAATGAATCAGGAATTACTCTTTTTGTGTTTTGTTTTGTCACATCAACATGAACCAAGTGCATAATAAATGAGCATC
Organism: Microchirus variegatus; assembly: GCF_963457635.1. Classification (NCBI taxonomy): domain Eukaryota; kingdom Metazoa; phylum Chordata; class Actinopteri; order Pleuronectiformes; family Soleidae; genus Microchirus; species Microchirus variegatus. The sequence continues at coordinate 18,601,794 of NC_139824.1, forward strand.
ATCGTGCACACGCTATGCGTCAGCTGAGCAGGAAAGTCCCCACTTTATCATCAAAGATAGAAAATATCGCCGTGTACGTATAAGAAAAAAAAAAAAAAAGACGCCGACTCCTCCCACTTTTGGCACAATGAGAGATGGTTCAAACGCACCCTCACCTGGCACTGCTGGAATGTGACGGAAACCTCTCACACAAATTAATGCTGACACCAAAGTAAGACATTCAAAATAAAGTGTTATTCAGGAAGAAAAAAAAAAAAAATATCACCATTATCATCATGAATATGTTTTTTTTTTTTTAAAAAGGTGGAACGCACAGGTGTGGAAGTGTCCGCAGTTTGGTCCTGATATGTGTGACGACTGAGGCGTCTGCGGTCACAGGTCGAGTCGGCTTCTCGCCGCCCGAGTGGTTTTTATTCGATCGTGCAAACGTGAGAAAGTGATCGCAGTGTCGTGTAAAAAAATGAGAGAAACCCTGCGCGACGTGGTAGTGTTTAGTGTTTTGGCCACTGTGCTTCCAGCTGTTTAGTGTTACTGTATATACGTGTGTGTGTGTAAGTGTGTTTTTTTTTTTCAACTGGGTCTTCACCACTTCCTCCCGACTGTTTGTCGAGGCGACTGAGTTCATGTCCTGAGCCGAGAGCTGGTTCACCTCCCAACAGGTGGCGCTGGAGGAGCTCCTCTCATCATGGCTGAGGGAGAAACACAAGGTCAGAGGTCACTCGAGAGCTATAGGTCAGAGGTCACACAAGGTCAGTAATGATCATACTAGTTAAACAACTACCTATTTATTTCTTTGTTATGTTGAGACATAGAAACAAATATTCACATTTTAGAAGCTAAAACAATCACAAATCTTGTTTTTAATCATAAAAAAGCTTTAAACCGATCAATCGATGACTGAAGGGACGTGTACATGCAGCTGTTGAGTAAAACAGCCAACAGGGGGCGCCCTCTACCAGCCTGAACTGCCCTGTCATTAGTAACCTTACTATGGATTGAGCATGAACAATGATATATTAGATTTCTTTTTGTTTAGATGAATATGATTAGTTATATAATTGTGTCTTAATTTAATTTTTAATAATAATAATAATAATATAATGTGAGCCAAACGTAACCTATTACATTTCTAGTGAATTCAGACCAACACACCAGGATAATGTGATTAAGAGGCGAGTAGAAATACTAGAATTAGCTAACAACTAGCCACGAGCTAAACCAGAAACCATGATAATGATAAGGTGAAAGGGAGCATATTGCTACCTAGCATTGCGGAGGTAAAGACTAAATAAACCAATTAGAATCTTGTGTGCAGGGACAAAAAGTGAAAGGCAAAGTGACCTAAGCGGTGTAAGTGTTCACATTAGTCCAGTGACTACAGATGAAGAAGAAAAAGGGAGAAAGAAAAGACAATTGTGTGTTATAATCCTGAGACTTCTGACAGTGACACGGTGCAGAGAGAAAAGCATGTTAAACTGAGTGTATCTGCTCCGTACCCTTGTTGTTCTTGCTGGGGTAAACCTTGTTGAAATGCCTGTATTCCTCTGGAGGTGGAAGATCTTCCATCGGGTGGAAGTTGAACTTGGATTCAAAATCATCTGTGAAAAGTATCATAGTATTATAGACGGTATCATTCCGACGCCCGAGGATGGAAACTCCAAGTAAGTCCACACTTACCTATGATGGACTTGGAAGAGGAGCTGATGGAGTGGCCGTTCCTGATGGGAGGGGGAGGTGGAGGGGGTCCAGCTGGGGTGCGGGAGGAGGATGAGATGGAGGAGTGTGAGGAGGAGGAGGGAGGAGGTGGAGGTTTACCGCCCCGGCTTTGGGACTCGGAGCTCCCAGAGCTGTTGACGCGGTACGGGGGAGGCGGCGGCGGCGCGTCTCGACCTCCATTTCGAGAGCCAGCGGGGGGAACCTGAGGAGCTGTGAGGACATAAACACAAAGAATAATAATTTAGTATAATTTAGTATAAAGAAGAAGAAGGTACACCATAATCACAACTTACAAAAAAAAAAAATAAATAATAAAAAAAAAAAGTGTATATGTCAAATAAGCAAAATGTCTAATCTTTAGATAGATCTATAGATATAAGTTAATATGTGATAAAGTTTGAGAATGGAGAAGGGGTTGTTGCTTTATTTTGTACATTTTATTTCTTGGCAAAAAAGAAAATAAATATATTATGTTATTATTGTATTGTGTTTTTTTCCCTATCTTTTTCTTTTTTGTTGTCGTTATTCTTCGCATGTTCGAAATAAACTAAACAAATAAGACAATCACTGTTATTATAATTGAAAAATGTCGACGTTAATTAACTTAATAACTGGATTTAACCAAGCAATATAATACGTGTACACAAATGAAAGGTTTTCTACCAGCAGGGGGCGAACTACAACCACAATGCTAAGGCAATTTGCTGAAGCCAACAGCTCTTCTCTTCATCTTTAACTTCTTGCCACTACATTACATGTGTTACGTCTGTGTGAAGCCACACCCACACGGTGTGAAGCCACACCCACACAGGAAAGAGTGCAAGAAAAGCCCCATGGTGCAAAGCTCCTCTGATAGCAGAGGTATTTATGGAGGGCGCGCGACGCACGTCAATGCACGGATAAAAAAAACTTCTGGATAAAAAGGAAGTCTATAAGATACTGTAGTAGATACTGTAGGTGCACGACACATCATTCCTGGTGCGCACGCACACACACACACATAAAGAGTATGTCAACCAAGCCTGAAAAGGGAGAGGATGAGAGGAAGGAAGAGAGTAAAAGTAAGATTAAGCAGAGATGGTGAAAGGGAAGCGGAATGCTCGAATATTCCACAGGGTTTCTGGAATGTAGAGAAACCAGGAGGGCCTTGTGGCGAACCACTCCGTCGTCCAATCACAACACAGAGCTTCAGGAAGGCGGACACACGAAAAGTGTCACTTTCTCAGTTTTACCCGACATGATTTCTGAAGAACTGGGGAATTTATCTAAGTGATGCACTTTGAGCTGACTTTAGTCTCCAAAACAAAAAGTTTCTCGGAATGACTTGAAATTCACCATCATAATAGTCGGCATCGCTCTGAACAAGGATGCGTTGAAAATATTTGAAAATCTCTTAAGGAATAATTTTAATGAATTTTTGAAAATCAGGAAATGATCCATTTGACAGTGAGCTGACTTTCTTCTCAAAAACAAAAAGTTTCTCGGAATGACTTGAAATTTACCATCATAATAGTCGGCATCGCCCTGAACAAGGATGCGTTGAAAATATTTGCATATCTCTTAAGGAATAATTTTAATGAATTTTTGAAAATCAGGAAATGATCCATTTTCCCTGATGCACTTTGACAGTGAGCTGACTTTCTTCTCCAAAACAAAAAGTTTCTCGGAATGACTTGAAATTCACCATCATAATAGTCGGCATCGCCCTGAACAAGGATCCTTCGAAAATATTTGCATATGTGTTAAGGAATAATTTTAATGAATTTTTGAAAATCAGGAAATGATCCATTTGACAGTGAGCTGACTTTCTTCTCGAAAACAAAAAGTTTCTCGGAATGACTTGAATTTACCATCATAATAGTCAGCACCGCCCTGAACAAGGATCCGTTGGAAATATTTGCATATCTCTTAAGGAATAATTTTAATGAATTTTTGAAAATCAGGAATTTATCCATTTGCCCTGATGCACTTTGACAGTGAGCTGACTTTCTTCTCAAAAACAAAAAAAACATGAGGCACAATTGCCTTGTGCCTAATGACACACACAGTGTTTGTATTATGTTAGCCTTTACATTCCTTACCATGCATTACCATAACTGAAAAATCTTCTTCAGCTCCCCCTATAGGAATACATACTTCCTACGGGCACTGCACTAGTATTCTTAGCACGTTGACACTGTGACCACGGCGAACAGATAACGAGTCTAAACTTGCTTCAGCCCATGTACGAACAACTCCTCAGCTGAGGAGCGAGGCAGATGTTGTCTTCATCACCAGGAATGTTAAATATCAAATCAACATCAATACACAGACAGACATGGCCAGAGCTGAAAAGACACTAGTGATTTCATTTTATCACCCAATGTTGTTTACTTCTAACCCTCAATCGAGCAGCTGCAGACAAACACAAACACTGTCTCACTCATTGGTATCGTTACCGTTTGGGGTCTCCTGACTCTTCTTTATGAACCCGTTCTAATATCAGTTAAGAAAAATGCACAAACTTTAGAACCCTAAAGGATGATGATGACTGTTGTGTGTTGTGCTGTGTCATGTACCTGCTCTGCGGCCTGGCGGCTCTCTCGCAGGTGGTGGGGGTCTGGCTCCCTGCTGAGAGGATGGAGATGGAGAGGGAGGAGGAGGAGGAGCGTGGCTGCGTCCGTGGCTGCCGCCGCCCCCTGACGGGTGCTTTTTGTGCAGGGAGTTGTGCCTCTGCGGCAGCTCCGGAGCACCGCCACCATCGACGTGGGACGGCCCATTGGAGAGGCCCACTGATGTGTGCGGTCTGTATGGCGGGGGCGGTGGAGGAGCAGAGGAGCCCCCCGTTGGCGGTCTGCTGGAAGAAGGCGGCTTCACAGAGCTGGGCGGCGTGGGGCCTCTGTTGGGTGTCGGGGGGAGGGGCTTCTCTCGACTGTGAGAGGAGGATGAGGAAGGTGCTTTCAGATTAGGGGTGGGTGGAGCATTGCTGCGGCCCCCCCTGTTGAAGGGTGGCGGAGGGGGCGGGGCAGAGGTGCTGTGCTTCATCCCGCTGCCCGTGGACGAGCTGCTGCTGGAGATGTCGGGGAGAGAGGGGCGGTGGGAGTGATAGTGCTCCGTCGGAGAGTGCTTGTTGGCTGGGGAGGGAGAGGAGGAGCGTCCGGTGGGGGGGCGAGGGGCCGCAGGACGGGACCCCGGGGGCCTCAGCGCAGATCTGCCCACTGAACCTCCTGATGAACCATCTGAGGAGAGGGCAAAGAAAAGGTTCAGACACAGACACAGAACGGCAGCGATTCTATTTTTTATCATTCATCGATCTGTTGATCGTATTCTAAATTAATCAATCGATTATTTTTGTAGAAAAAAATTCTCTAATTTATCAGTAACACGTGTTTGTTGCAATTCAGTACAACTCTGAAACTAGGGATGCACGATAGTGGACTTTTTGTCCATATCCCATATACCGCTATATATCGAGGGTGCATGCTTCTTTGGCCAACTTTACATTATGCTTTTCGCGACAGCGGGAAATTTTGTCACCGCCCGGAAATCTGGCAGAACACCCGCGGTGCTTACAACTTTCCTCTTTACTTGCTTGACCGTACGATCGTAGCCCGCCTCCCGCATCCACTGTTGCATTTTTACGTATGCCATCTTGTTCCTGGACGACTCCAGCTTCTTCTGGATCTCGTCCTCCGATGCTCCACGTACAGCGTCCAGCGCCCTCCTTCACCCCCGCCATTTTTTTTGGGAACAAAAGTCCCGCGGTACATGCTACTCGCCTAAACCCTGACCTCTCGCTGTCGCGAGCCCGACGCGTTCTCTTTATACGCACGGTATACGGTAGTCGAGCGACCACTTCGCAATAGTCGGGAGAAAATTTGAAGACAGAGGGACTACGGCAGCTGGAATTCTCTTGACACGGGGTTCCAGCTGTCGCGAAAAGCGCAATGTAAAGTGGGCCTTCGTCATGTGCTCCCCAAAATAAAATGATGTTTACTGCTTAGGTCAGAGTTAAAAGTGTGTTTTACTGGATTAGTTTCATCATTTCTTTATTTTATTATCGTTTTACCTCCAACTGGGCGTAACTTTGGCACACCACCTTGAAATAGTCCCCCCATTCCCAATGGAGCTCCGCCTCCAAAGCCTCCACCACCGCCGCCTCCTCCTCCTCCTCCTCCACCTCCTGATTCTGTTGGGGAAAAAATAATTATGTTATTATTAGAATGATAACGACAGGTAACAAACAGACAAGGATTTAATCCAAGATTCTCGCTTCCGTCTTCATGCCACAGATGAACTTTGCTTGTATGTGTGCGTTTGTGTACAGATGTACTTGCTGTAACTCACTCTCTATAACAGGAGCACTCCGGTCATTGACCGCAGCGACCTTCTTCAGCCTGGCACCTTTGCAGATGTCTGTCAGCAGCGCTCCTCTGCCTTTAGCCTCGGAGGAGTTCAGTTTAGGAGCAGTTGTGTTTGCCTGTTGTGATATAAAAACAACAACAACAACAACAACATTTACCCCAGTCTGACGTGAACGACGTGGAAAATACGTGGAAAACAGTGAGACACGGTCAGCAGCGAAACTATGATCACAGTTCCAGTAACAAATGTCACTCTGGACGTTTTCCATCACTTTTCCTGACCTGACTGAAGGTGGGTGGGGGTGGGGGTCCAGGGGGAGGAGGGGGAGGGGGAGGAATAGGCATCCTGACCCTCTGTTGGCACCTCTTATTGTGGGAAAAAGGCGGCGGACTTCACCGTCTCAGGTGGGTCGACACACGCTGACACCTGGAAAACAACGGATGAATGAACAGTAAGATGAGCGCAGAGATTTCAGTGAGCGTTTCAAAAAAAAAAAAAAAAGAGTATTTGGGAGTTCTGTCTCCATTTCTGTGATTGTCAACATTGTCATAAACCTGTATGTGAAAACACACTGTGCAGCAAAACACTGCTGGAGGGGGACCCTTTTCACTGCTGCACCCAGACGGCTGTCACAGGAAGAGGCATTTTACGTTTAAATAAATATGGAATGAACATCCTCACACAAATGATCAACGCGTGAGAAATTCACTTTCTAGGACAAACGGTGAACTAAAGCGAGGAGCCGAGGTCGTAATGAGCCGAGAGCATTCTATCCACGTGTGCTTATGTTAAAGAGAAAACGCGGCGATGACCATAATGGCAACAAGCTCCACTCTGCTGTTCCCACTTTGCTCTAAAGGAGACATTCTTTCATCGAGGGAAGCTGTTGCCGAGTGTTCTGAGTCGCAGCTTTAAATCCCTGATGTAGCCATACTAACAACTGAAGAACAACTAAAGACCAGGATGGAGCAAATCATCAGGACCACTGCACCATCGGTTACTAGAGGTGTCAAAAATAAAAAATAAATCATCCTCCTTTTTTCAGATTATACCCTGGATACTTGTGCAAGTTTATCTTAAAGCTCACAGAGTGGTCCTGTTGCACATATATGTTAGTTATGGAGGTCTACTTACATACATTAACTTGTTTCTATGCTCAAAAACCTCCTAGTTGCTGTAAACGAGCCGATAGAAATCCTCTTTTCTGACGCTGTTCCTCAGCCGCGATATTTCAGACATAAATCTCACACCCAGAATTAAAAAAATTAGCTTCTTCACGACTCCCCGCCGCAGTCCCTTTGACGACCTTTGACCCGGAGTCAGAAGACACTGTCGCTCGTGAAACACCTCCACAACGGACGTTATTCTTCTTCTGCTGTTCAATGTACGCAACCGGATGTGCCCGGACTAGTGCCCGGAGCAGGAGGATCTGCTGTTCAGGAGAACCACTGTTTACGTAACCGTACCGGGTTTTTTCAGAGATCTCGCTGAGCCCGAGATTACAATAAAACACAGCGTTCTCAGCAGTGGCTGAAATGTTTGTTTTGAACCTTCAGGGCTTCGTAAACAAGGTAATGACGCAGATACAGACTAAAAAAAACAGCGTTAATAGGAACTTCAGGTCTAGGTCCGCTTTAAAATCAACAGGTTTTCCTCCGGCGTGTAACGGTACAAGTATTATTATTATTATTTTGACCAAAGTTGGGACCAAAGGAATCAAATGTGCGTTTCTTGAACAATGCACAGATAACAAATGCACAGGCTCGTACTGTGTCAGATTTGCAAGAAGTCCTCGACCGAAAAGACTTTGAAATCAGCGAGTAAATGTTTAATGTTGACCTTTGTAAGTAGTTCTTTATGATGCTAAGCAAACAGCATGTGGTCATGTGACGCGTGTTAGCAGGTGTGGTCGATCGTTTCCGTTTAAAAACATGTCAAACACATCTGAAGTCATGACCTTTGACTTGTGAACATAAAAATAAGTAGGAATCACAAAACTTTACAACCACCAGTGAGGGATCACTGGTCTGATCCCTCTGAGGGAATCAGCCGCTGTCACTTTTCTGCGTTAAGTCCAGTGAAACAATGATTTGTCTTGTTCTTTCATATCGTCTCATTTAGACAATTTACTCTTTCGTCTCTACTCCGACAGACACAGACAGTAACGTGAGGCACAGACTCACCAGAACTGACAAGTCAAAGACTGACAAGCAAAAACCTGGTCCGTTGAATCTGGATTATGTCGTCTTAGAAAAGACAAAGCCTCCTCTAGAAAGTCGTTACGTCACTTTCACATCTGTCTGATCACAACGTTGTTGTTGTCCTGGAAGTTCGCGGTTTAAAAGTGGCCATGTTTTTATTCCCCGACTGAACGTGTGCTCTTTCATATGAACTGTGTCAACCATAAACCTGCACACGAAACTGCTCTTAATGTGACGTCTGTGCAGACAATGGCTGACTCGAGTCACTGGATCTCCCCAAACCAGTTAGCTGTAACTTCAGGCCCATTGTTGGCTCACAGAGTCAGTGCTGCTGCCGGCTCACCTCACCCCGCCCTCGCCCTCCACCGCTCCATTCCTCAGGCGGCTCAGCGAAATGTCGAGGCAGGTTTTTGCCGAGGGAAAACCAAAGGAATCTCACCGAGCGAGCTCACCAGCCAGTGACGACGTTTAAAAAGGAGGCAGACGCAGAGATCGGGGAGAGGAAGAAGCACACGAGGACTCAAGTGAGAGTAGAGATCCAGTGACTAATTACCCGTCCTCAGTTATCACACTTCAGACAGTGACATCATTTACTTTGAATGGACAGTGGATCCAGAGTCCAAGCCATTTATCATTTGGCCATAAAAAGTAAATAAAAATGTTTAAAAATCAGCCTTCCACAAGCACCATCTGCGTTTAAATGTATAAAATAACATTTTCCAAGTAAACTAATAGCTAGAATAGAATTGTTTAATCGAATATGACTATAAATGCGTGTGCTGCAACACGGCCAATGTGCCTGAATACAAATAATCCATTACTAAAGTGATTGTCAACTATTTTGATAATTGAGAAATCAGGTGCATTTTTATATAATTAAAGCAATTTCTCTGTATTGTCAGCTTAAATGTGAATATTTTCTGGTTTCTGTGCTACGTGTTTGTGTGCGTGTGTGTATATTCTTTCTTTCTAGTTATAACATAATGAAGTTCATGGTTTAACTGTAAAATATCAAACTAAATGTTTTAGTCAAAGGGGTTTGATGACACACTTTTAAAATATATAAACCAGTTCACATCAGAACCAGGAAAAGTTTAATCCTGACTATCAGTACTGGGATTAGCCCCCATAATCCATACCAGTCAGAAAAGTAAACAGCTCGTCTTTCAAGGGTAAATCCTAATTTCGAATCACTCCATTTCTCTCCACAACTATCTAGCAATCCCTAGAAATGATATGGCGCTTATCAGGTTTAACGCAGATTATCTTTATTCGCCTCTTTTCAGCTCCCTGTTATTTCAAAAACGAGAAGCCTGAGGAATATTTATTGTCCTCTGCATTGTTATGAATTGATTTCATACCAAAAACAAGAAGAAAAAAACAAAAAACTGGCAGTCACACAGAGATAAACAGGTCTTGACCTTTGACTCCTATAATATGACGTTTTCCATTCAAGATCAAAGTGGCAGCAGTGAGGGCCTAAGTAGGTCACGACCGCTGAGGTTTGGGATCCATTCAGCAGTTTGTAAACTGGTGTTCATGGTGGTGGGGAGAAAAATAGGTTTCACCACATTTCCTAATGACAGCTTCACAGAGGAAGACGGATGGTGGCGTATGAGGAAGTTGGAACGCTTCTGCAGTTAAGGAAACGCAGTGAACTTAAGGACTGTGCCCCAGAGTGTTTGTTTTAGTGTGTGCAGATATGTCGTCAGACGGGGAAAAAGCAAATGTTCCTGCTCGACTCACAGAAAACCCTTCAAAATGTAAGATTTGTTGTTAAAAGACAACCCAAGAGCTAAATATGTATTCAACAAAAAGAGAAAAACAAGGCTGCATCACAGAATTATTCTGTCATTATATATAAACCTGAAGATGCTTTGATACATAAAATATAATCTTATGTCTAAAATAACATTGACCAATAGTGTGACATGCTCCAATATGCAATTTTGATGATAAGACCACAATAAGCCGATTTATTACAGAGGCAGGAACTTTAAACTTCTTACACAACTGAAACAATTACTCATAATTATTATCAAAAATGAATGGTTCTTATTCAATTGATTATTTTATTATTTTGCTGCTTTTTTGTGACTTTTTCAGTCTTCTTGTTGGACAACAATAAGACGAATAGTTGCTGCTTTCATCGACTCATCACAAGCATATGGTGCTTTGCTTTGTGACACATGGGAGTTAAAGGAATGTCTTTGAAAGTTTAGTTTAAATAGTTGCAGCGTGAACAAAGTACAATATTGTACAAATTGTGGATCATAACGACTTTTCTGTAACGTGTCTGCCTGTAATTGGTTAGTGCAATCAATCGATAGACAATTAAGCGGTTTCTAAATCAATAGCTTATCTTTTTTTGGGGAATTTCGTGTCGTTTTTCCTCCACAGTGAAAATGTTCCAGTTCCTTTGAAGCGCCTTTAAGATTATTGAACACGTATGATCGTTAAATGTGTGTAAATAGACGGTGTACGTGTGTGGAAAGTGAAAAAACGAAGCTCAAAAACAGGCTCGATCAGGCCTGTACAGGTTGTGCAGCCGCTCCCAGGTAAATACCCACTCAAACAAACACACCTGGTGCTAGCTTCAACTTATGCGGGGGGTAAAGTTAGCTTCAGCGGGCTGACATGTAACTCACCCCGGCTCGAAGAACAGCAGGTACGGGAGAGAAGTCGTTCCCCGACACAACATGCATGGAAAGAGCCGATTTAGTGTCCAGTGGTCGGAGCAAGTTGACAAAAATGAAGTCGGGAGGGAGGGAGGGAGGGTACGGCTGGCGAGTGTCGGTGATGTAACTTAACGCCACCAAAAACACGGGCTAGCCCAGGCTAACACGGGTTAGCCCGCCGTCGAAGGTTTACCAGCTAGCGGCGGTCACACTGCAGCTAGTTAGCCGTTAGCTGTTTACTTCGCAGCTGTCAGTCCACTCTGTTCCTCTCCGACTCGTCTTCGAGACGCCGCGCCGTGTAAAAGCGACGGTTAAACGCGTTTCTGAGACACTGTCAGTGGTTACGTCGCGCTAGGGAAAAAAGTTTAGCCGCACTCCTGACCCGCGGGCAGAGCCATCCTCCCCGCTGCTGCTGCTGCTGCTGACACAGTTTCATCGGCCCCTGCTCGGAAACACGGAAATAGCCGAGCGACACAAAATGGAGGCAGCTCGGTGCCGCGTTCAGGTGCAGCTGGAAATGTCAGACTCTATAGATTACAGAAAAATACAATTTAAATGTGCATTATGTAACAAATCTAAAGCAACTGGCCATACAATCCTCTTAATATGTCACAGAGACTTAGGAATAATGTTCATATAACAAACTGAACTCACCAACAACAACAGTACAGACAAATTATTTGCATTTAAAAAATTTTTTTTGCAGACTGCAAATCATGTTTATGTTTTGGCTTCATGTGGCGCCACCTACCGCCGTCTACCAATCATTGCAGTCAGTAGAGTCTCAGCTGCCTAGCAACCACAGGTTGCCAGTTACGTCAAAAAACGAAACCTAAAAGACCTCGGTATTTTGAATTTGAATGTAGTAACCGTTTTTGACCACATTCTTACATATGGCGCCTTTAACTGTTCTCAAACAGAATATTCCAAGTTATGTCATATTATTCCACTGCCTCTGATTAATTTGATTACAAATTTTATAATGTACAACAACTCTCCATCAGTTCTACCAAAGTTGTTTCCCAGAATTTGACTGAAAAAACATTTATTATAAAGTTTTCTGAAAGCTAAAATGTTTCACGATAATGACAGAAGGCTCATTTGGTCGGGATCTGATTCTGTTCATTAAAACACGTTAGACCAGGGGTCTCAAACTAGCGGCCCCCCAATCGATTACATGGGGCCCCTCACATAATATCATGTTATAATGAAAACATGGACCACGACCTCATTGTCTTTTAAAGGTGCCATATGTAAGAATGTGGCCTAAGAAATTGTGCATTTGACCCTAATCATCTTCCGTACCATATCTTTGTAAAAGAAATGAATTAATGAATAAAATATCCCCAGTTGGTGGCGGTAATGAGCCCCAAACGTCGTTTGACAACCACCAAAAGGAAAAACCAGAGGAAGAAAAAGTGGCAGCACTTATTTTTATTATTATTATTATTATTATTATTATTACACTTATTTATTTATTTATTATTATTTTTAATTATTATCTATTTTCTCCTTACAAAAAAAATGAGAATGTGAGTCTATCCAATCCAGTCCCTTTACACACTCCTGTACAGTAGGTGGCGGTATACGCAAACAAAAGCGCTAACCCGCCTTTAATAAGAAAGAAGAAGAAAAAGAAAAAGTGGCAGCACTTCCGGTAAAAGATGGCGGCGCTCACACTGTGGAGGACGTGCAGCTTTGTGTCATCCAGAACCCCGCTCCTGTTCTCCGCTGCTGTCCGACCGCACAGCTCGTTGAGCGGGGACCTGGTTCCCCGGACCTCGCTGTCCAGGCCTCCGTGGCCGCAGCACACGAGCATGGACCCGCAGGAGCAGGAGGCGGAGCGGGGCCGACACGCCGCCCTGGTAAACACCGTGAACCAGCGGATCCAGCAGCAGGACGTCGGGCGGCTCTTCGCCGTGGTGCACTTCGCCGGGCGTCAGTGGAAGGTCACCGGCGAGGACCTGATCCTGATCGAGAACCACATCGACGCCGAGTGCGGGGAGCGGATCCGCATGGAGAAGGTGCTGCTGGTCGGGGCCGAGGACTTCACGTTGATCGGGAGGCCCGTGCTGGGGAAGGAGCTGGTCCGGGTCGAGGCCACGGTGCTCGAAAAGACCGAGTCCTGGCCCAAAATCCACATGCAGTTCTGGAGGAGACACCGGTTCCAGCGCAAGAAGATCATCGTGCAGCCGCAGACGGTTCTGAGGGTCAACAGCATCGAAGTGGCCCCGAGGCTGAGCTGATGATGATGAGGAGGAGGATGAAGATGACGATGAAGATTCTGTTTGTTTTGTTCTGACTGAGCAGAAAGATGTAAAAAGGCTGTTTTTCTCTAAATATAATAGAACCAGGACTATTGTAAATAAACGACATACTGGCGGAAATGTGTTTAAATATTTGTGTTTTTGACAAGTAAACTCTTTTTAAAAAAAAAATATATATATATATAAAGGGATATTTTAGGGTTTCTTTTTCAAAGCACTGGCTCTCATCCTCTTCTTTTAGCCTTAAAAATGTAAGATTCATTGTTAAAAGATGATATCGAACTACCCAAGAGCTAAATATGTATTGGACAAAAATAGAAAAGCAAGGCTGCATTATCATTATTTATAAACCTGAAGATGCTTTGATATATAAAATATAATCTTATGTCTAAAACATGCACAAATTGATGATAAAACCACAATAAGCTGATTTATTTCAGAGGCAGGAACTTTAAACTTCTTACAAAACTGAAACAATTACTCATAATTATTATTAAAAATGTATGTTTCTTGTTCACCCGATTATTTTACTATTTTTCTGATCTTTTGGGCTTTTTCAGTCTTCTTGTTGGACAACAATAAGACAAATAGTTTAAATAGTTGCAGCGTGACAAAGTACAATATTGTACAAATTGTGGATCTTAATGACTTCTCTGTAATGTGTCTGCCTGTAATTCAGTCATTTTTGCTGATTTAAATACTAAAAACTATACAAAAAAACACCTAAAAAAAGAGCTGAAGATACATTGTTTTTTTCCATCCCTCTGACATGAGAATATAAAATAATTCAATATTAACAAATCAATAAGATTTCATTCTTCATTTTTGGCATGGCTTTAATTGCCCAGCAGGTGGCAGTGTTTCCTCGTCTTGTATAAAGTCTATGTTACCAGAAAGTGACTTTTGTTTCCATACCAAAGTCATTTTCTGATATGAACAATATAAATAAAAGTACACGTGTGAATATGAGACATTTCAACAGTTTACAGTGGAGGGCAGCATTGCGCCTCCTGCTGGAGATTATCATTATAATGAGACGAGAAATCCATCGTACAGATGTATATTCATTCATACGTGTTCACTCGAAACAAATGGCAGAAAATAGTATTTAATTTCTTCTAAAAGAACAAACAACATAATAGATGTAATATTGGCACAAAGGTCACGAACGAGTGGAACCATTTAAAAAGTGATTATTGAGTATTTCTGGTATTTGTGCAGAAAATAAGTCGTCGTACTTTAAAGCAAATTAACTTCAAGACTTTTTCAATGACCAATTCTACAGTAAACAACAAAAATCTGCCAAATACACATTAGTTAGGGACAACTTTTTTGAGATTTTCATTTACAAAAAAAACAATCCCAAAGGCAACTTCCTGTGCTAACATTTTCAAGAGAGATATAATACATTTAATACTAATTAAGGCCTTGGTGTGAGACTTATGAATTCAATGCCTATTAGATTAACAAATATTAGATTAACAAAAGGTCAACATCATCAATCTCGACAGAAAAGAATCACGAGACAGGAGACGGAGACGTTTGTGTAAAACTGCTTTTATTTTGAAAACCTGACTGAATGACTGTGGAGCAGGGAAGCTGCTCAGCTGAAGGCACTGCTGAACATTTCTGCTCAGTGGTCAACAATAACTCCACTCTCAACATCGGAGGAGATGTTTTTTGGTTGTTTTTGTTGTTGTTGTTGTTTCTTAAAAATCAGGAGGAGCTTTTCAAAACAGGTTTAACACAAACATGAACGATCAAACCAAACGGGGAACGCTGAACTCCAGGAAAACGACAAACGAGAAAGAGTCGAGGTTCTCCGTGTTCTGCAGGAACGGAACATCTCGTCACTGTATTGCTTAAGATTCAAACCTGTGTGACGCTGAGGAGGAGGAGGAAGATGGTGATAATGAGAAGAAGAGTTTCTCACTGGTTCAGGCACAGAAAAGCACCTGAAAGCAACAAAAGACTTGTTCTAACTGCTTGGCTTTTACTCCATCAGACACCAGGATGATCCGTCTTCAGGACCCAGAACGTCCTCATCACTGAGGTCTGCTGCTAAGCTAACACGCTGCTACATCCCCACACTTTTCTTAACGTCGCTCGTCATTAGGACTCGTCACATATCGAGATCAATAACCGCAAAATGAATGCCAAACTCCAAACATAAATATCTTATTTTAACGCCTCTGCTACATTTTAAATGAGAAATGAATAAATGATGCGTTAACTGTCCTCGCTTTTAACTTTTAGAGAGCAAATGAAAAGTATTTGAGAAGCCATTTTAGTTTTGGGGGAAATGAAGTTCAAATCTCAGGTGATGGTTAAAGGCGCCATATGTAAGAATGTGGCCAAATACGGTTACTACACTCAAATTCAAAATACCGAGGTCTTTTTAGGTTTCGTTTTTTGACACAACTGGCAACCCGTAGTGGCTCAACAGCTGAGACTCTACCGACTGCAATGATTGGCAGACGGCGGTAGGTGGCGCCACATGACGCCAAAACATGATTTCAAAACATAAACATGATTTGCAGTCTGCAAAATATTTTTTTTAATGCAAATATTTTGTCTGTACTGTTGTTGTTGGTGAGTTCAGTTTGTTATATGAACATTATTCCTGAGTCTCTGTGACATATTAGGAGGATTTTATGGCCAGTTGATTTAGATTTATTACATAGTTCACCTTTAAATAGTCGACAGATTTAGATTCTATGAAAAATTCCTCATTCAGTGAGAACGATGTACAACCTGATTAGTTCTGAAAAGATCTGTGTGGACCGTGATATTTTGCGAATAATAATAATAATAATAATAATAATAATAATAATAATAATGAATGATTTCCCTCTTGGTTTTCTTTGATTTTATCTGCAGTCTGACAACAAACTGTACAGAGCGACTCTCAGGCCACGAGTTAAACACCAACCTCAACACGAAGCATCATTTTCTCTGCTGATTCTATCACTTTGTGTTTGGTCACAAACACTAAGAGCCGTTTTAAATCCTCCTCACTGGAGGCTGCTGCGACGTTTACTCTTCCTCACAGGAAGAAAGGAAAAAAAACTCGGCTCATGGCTGAGTGAGACTGTTCCCTCTGTCACAGCAGCACGTCATCAAATCAGAATCTCGAGTATGATCTTCATGAGTCCGATCAGAATCGTCCACAGGATGGAGTCCTCCTTCTCCTCTGCTGCCTGAGGGGACGGCTTTTGCTTACGTCCTCCTTCTGAAGGGAACAAGTCCGCGTCGAAGGGGTTCTGAGGCACCAACGGATCGTAAAACACCCGCATTTCAAACTCGCTCTTTTTGTGAGACGGGTGGCCGTAGATGCCGATGCCCACGGGCCTCACAAAGTCGTCGGGCACCACCACGACGTCCAGGCCGCACGTGATGGACTGCAGCCTGTAGGTGTCGAAGCTCGGCTGCAGGGTTTTGTCGGAGACGTAGAGGTCGGCGTCTCCCTTGAGGCTCTGCATGTGCAGGATGATCCTGCCATCGTGGTTGAGCCGCAGATAGCTGTAGTTTCCTCCTCCGATGTGGCCCTGAACCACGTGGAGGAGAACCCAGTCTTCAGGGACGCCGTCCACCTCCGAGGTGCTCAGGAAGCTTCTGGCCTGGGACAGCAGGAGGACAAAGACCAGGACGCTGCAGCTCAGCATCATGATGAAGGCATGTGTCAGTCAGAACCCGCCTGGATGCCTCCAGACAGCCTGGAGAACGAGGACCAGTCACAGGTGAAACTTCAACAAGGATTAGATCATGATATCATTACACTACTAACGATTATTTTCGTAATCGATTAATCTGTCAATTATTTTCTCGATTAATTGATGAATCAAAGCTGGAAATGACGATGTTCTTGAACGTCTTCTTTTGTCCACAAACCAAAATGATTCACTTTTATCGATTTCTTTGTTATTTGGAGCAAACGAAGAAAAAATTCACATTTAAGAAGCTGAAACAATCAGAAATCTTGTTTTAATCATGAAAAAAGCTTCAAACCGATGATCGATTATCAAAATAGCTGGCGATTAATTTAGTAATCGATTAATAATCGATCAACCGTTTCAGCTCTACATTACACCTCGACTCGTAAGCGCCGTTAACATCCACCAAAGTCATTTTCTGGTGAGGTGTGTGTACTTTTACTCATTAAAATGCATTTCTACTCACCAGATCTTAACCTGAACTCAACTTTTGACATCACCCACAAACATCTGAACTAGAGCTCAAGTTACAAATCCTTTTGCACCACTTATACCACCTAGCGAGGAGAAATAGTATCTGAAACCCGTAGAAGCAGATTTGAGCACTTGTATCAATTGACTTGTAGTTGTGTACCTGTAACAAGGATTTGTGTAACTGTAATAAAGATTTGTGTACCTGTAACAAGGATTTGTGTACCTGTAACAAGGACTTGTGTACCTGTAATAAAGATTTGTGTACCTGTAGCCCTATTTCGTGTTAACAAGGTATAAAAAATATTTACAACTTCAACTTTACGGTTTACAAATGCACAAATATTGTGCATGTTCTCAGATTATGAAACACAGGTGTACGAATGTGTTTTTCACCAACTGCACCGCAACTATTGGAGCAAAAGTGTCGAGTGCATGACTGCTGGAATTTTTGATGCACAGGATAGGATTTGTGTACCTGTAACAAGGATTTGTGTTAACAAGGTATAAAAAAAAATGTACAACTTCAACTTAACGGTTACACATTTGTGACTTTAGTGTGCGCATGTGAAATCTGCAGTTACATGTGCTCGTGACTTTTGCACCAAATATACCTTCATAAAAACAAGATTACCGGTTGTTTTAGATTCTTAAATGTGAATATTTTCTTTGTTTCTTTGCTCCACATGAACAAAGAAATCATTAAAAGCTGAATCACTTTGGTTTGTGAACAAAAACGAAGACTTTTGAGAACATCATCATTTCCAGCTTTGACAAAAAACTGATCAACATTTTCTGACATTTTATGGACCAAACGATTCATGATCAGATTTATCGATTAAGAAAATAATCGTTAGTTGCAGCTCTAATCAAAAGGTATAAATGACACTGCAGCTTTAAACACCTCCACAGGTCAAAGGTCAGAGTTCAGCTCCACAGGTGAATCTGACCTTTGACACGAACATGTTTACGTAACTTTCACAAGTTCTTTCAAACTACTGCACCTTCACTAGCTTCGCTTTTCTTTGACACTTTTAACTGCGTGTGCTAAACTTGACGCTAAAACTCCATTTACTTACTATTATTATCTTTTACCAGCTATTTAAACATGAGGCGCCTCCTTTAATAACCTGCTGTTTCTGAGTTCCACGGTTTAAACTGTGCTAACTAACGACCTCTTAACAGACACAGAAAAACAAAGTGTTATTTAAAGAATGTTTTCGTTTGAAAACGTTACGTTTAAACGGTGTTAGCGAACACACAAGTCTGCCGTTAGCCCGAGCTAAGCGCTAGCTAGCTTGTAGATTAGCATTTAATCTCACTGACACTTTGAGCTTTTGCCAAACTGTGACATTAAACCTTTATATTTAGCGAGTTGACGGCTCCGTAAACGTGTTTAAACGATATATTTAAATCTACTTACTCTGCTCTTATTCTCCGGTGATCAGCATCTTCCTACAGAAGCAGACATTAGAAACCTGCACGAACTAGTTCTTCGACATTCTTCTTCTTCTGCTGGCCTTTATCGGTGGTTAGCGAACAGCGTGAAAGCGCATTACCGCCACCTGCTGGACTGGAGTTTAGACCAGAAAATCAGATTATGAGACAATAAATGGATTAAAAGCAAAAAAATTATTGAAAGTATAATATATAAAATAAGACATAGACAGCTTTATATTATATTTATATATTGTGTCGTTTTAAATCAGCACTGTTGTTTCATATTTGTGATTTATCCTCATTCTTCTGAACTTTCCACACACGTGACAGCATTTCCTCCTGTGACACAGTAATACTTTCATTATGAATCAAAGTTTATGATGATTTTCATTTCCTAAACGACTTGTTCCTTCTTTCGATGACCTCTCGACAGTTCTTATGTCACCGTGCACTTCCTGTTTCTTTAAAGTGTCGTTCCTTCTGTTGTCTGGATTGTACGTCTTTATAATTCTGTTATTTATTTGTATTATCTATCATCTGCACTTTAAGTGGTTCTGCACACGTCCTTTAATTTCTATCGAGTGATTCTCATACGTTTACTTTGGTACAACTTTTTAAAATTTAAAACCATTTAAAACCTCACAGCATTTTGAAACTTGTTGAAATCTTTATTTTATCTGATAAAGTTGAAGATTGTTAACGTTCTCTGGAGGGAAAGTTTTTTGCAAAACCTTTGTTTTAATCTCATTAGTTTTTTATTTATATGAATTAATTCAGTTTATTGTATTTATACAAACTCCTTATTTGAAATCAAATGTTGGAATAAAAAGTGAAAAAGAAATTACTTTTTCAACAGTTTACAACATTTAACTTCCATTTATCGCTGATGAAAAGTCACAAACTTTCCCTAAATGACTTCAGACTTTTATGGTTTCCATTCTTATCTTTTATTTATCTCATTTATTCCCTCTCGTTTCTCCGCAGTCGGCTCATAAATGTATGAAATGACCCATAAACCATGACTTTCCCAATATTAGATTTAGCATTTTAATTTGAGACTTTTAGTAGCGCTTTCTTTATACCAAACATTTATTGAGCTCGTACTCTTCCTCTAACTTGGAAAGACTTTTTTTAAATTTATCATCATCATCGCGTGGATATTTCACGTTTGCTGCGGCGTTTAAAAACGGTCAAAGCGTCGCCCAAAGCAGGAAGAGTTGATGTTTTGCGTCTCCTCGTCAGTGGGAGCGTCTGCTCACAGGCAAACGTGTGAAATCAAACCAAAAATGAAATAATGAAGGCGTTTTCAGACAGGAACTCTCACTCCTCAGTCGTTAATTCATTCATTAAAAAGAAAGAAAAAAAAAATACATGTACTATTTTGTTATCATTTCTTTTTGTAATCCTTTTTTTTTTTTCTCCACAATAATGAACACCAACTGCTGTTTTAATCAAACAAAACAAAACAAAAGAAATCAAGAAAGAAAAAAAACGAGCACAAATGTTCCAGAGGGGAAGATTCTCGACAACACATCAAAACGCTCAATTTTCTAGAATAATAGATATACTCGCTCAACAAGTCTGGATCTGTCACCTACGAAAAACCAGTCCACCACTTTTAAGGCTTTCCAAGTTCAAACGGCGCCACCCAGAGTCAGTTCGTCACCAACCGTCAGCTTCATGAGGAGGTGAATATACGATTATCTCAACATTTAAATAAATCACTGCATCTGATGTTTTATAAAAACACGTGCTTTTAAATCCATCCGACCGAGGGCAGCAGAGAGAGAGAGAGAGAGAGGCTTTAAATACACTCGTCGAGGACTCTCTCTCGTGAGGGCGGGAGGTGGGCGGGGTCAACGGGGAGTTAGGAATCATTTTTAAAAGACAAAACAATCGTATTATACAGTTTATGTAGTACCATGCTAGTGCCGCTGCTGCTGCTCTTTGTCCTTAAACGTTGATTAGCCATTAAGAGTCAGTGCTGTTGGAAACTACAACATAAACTACGCTTATTATTATCATTGTTATTATTATTATTATTATTATGTTTATTATTAAGCCCAGGTGCTTTCTGCTCTCACCCAATCATAACGTCTGACAGAGAAGGCGGTGGATGAGAGTGCTGAGAGGGGGGGGGGGGGCGGGGGAGAGGAAACCAAAGAAAAGAAAACCAAAAGGAAAGAGAAAAACAGGTGGACGTAAACAAATCAGCAAATGTAGAAAATACACGTCATGCATTTAAAATGAGCAACAGTGGGGAGAGGAGGCGAGAGGGAGGTTCACAGTTTTCTCAGCTGAGAGGCGGAAGTGTATGTGTGCGTGTGGGTGCATATACAGGCCAGGGTCACGGCGTTTAATCACATGACCCGTGGACAACACGGGGGGGGGGGGGGTACGACTACATTCCTGGTCCGACTGAAATGGATACTTCCTGTTGATGTAAAAAGAGTCTCTGTGTTTCCAACACTGGTAAATTCTTGGCTTTGTCTTCATGATTTCATACGGTCTCTTTAGAGAAATGAAGCCGGCTGTTAAGTGCTGCTGCTCTGTCGTGAAAGGGGGGCGGGGCCAAGGCAGCTATGATGCTGGGAGGTCCGTGGTATAGGAGGGGAGGAGGAGGCGGGATCAGGAGGAGGAGGCTGGATCAGGAGGAGGAGGCGGGGGCAGGCGGCAGCTCAGACGGGGGGTGCTTTGCGATGCAGTAGAAACTGGTGGATGTCGTCGGCGTCGCGCTTCAGCCAGGCGGCGTTGAGGAGGATGTTCTCGCAGCACTGCTGCACCGTACGCTCGGCCGAGGGCGCCGGGTGACTGTCGAAGAAGCTCTGCAGGGACACGAGTGTTAGCGGAGTGAAAGGATCAATGCTCTGTATTCATCGAGCAATCCAGTTTGTGTGAGATAATGTGATAATGTGATCACACAGAGGCAAACTTAAGACAAAAGTGAACATTTATTCATTCAAAACAAATAAAAACTTGAAGGCTAAAAGGCTCGCTGCCTTTTTTCTCCCAGAAGTTACAAAAATAAACTGTGCACAAATAACACAAACTGCTGTTTTGTGTGGTTTTTCAAAATGGAAATAAAAAAATAGATTTTTTTGAGTTTAAGATACTATTCAGAATCGTGGATGATTAGGATCGCGATTCGTATGTGAATCACTTTTTTACCCCCGCCTCCAATTAAAGCGCGTTAACTAGGGCACAATGCGTTTCCATGACGACTGACCGGAAAAAGATGCGCGTGACGTCATGTTTACGTGACTCCCGATTGTTAAAATGAGTCTCTAAAGTAACGCTAACCATTGGCTGCCTTTTTTCCTTTAATAAACACACCGCTCCAGTTCCACTGTAGGCTAACGCTAACGGCGCTAAAAGGAGCTAAAGCAGCTAACTGGTAAACGGTGCCTGGACTCCGGCGTCGCGGCGCGTAAACATGACGTCACGTGCGTCTTTTTCCGGTCAGTCGTCATGGAAACCTATTACCTAGTGTTAACCTACTGTGTAGCACTAGTCGCAGGTGAAGCTTTTGAGGACTCATTCTGTCTTAATTTTGCGTCATTTCAAAATGAAAAAAAACAATAATCAAATCAAAAAGTCATAATAATAATTAATAGGAATCTCACCTTCACTTCAGTGGCCATTTTGTCGATGGCAAACCCGTCGACTGTGAGCTGCAAAGACGAGCAAACGGGATCAAACCATACACCAATAATAATAAACATAAACCCCAGCACAGAGAGTGAAGTGATAGAGCTTACAGAAACGAAGTGTGAATCAGACTTTCATTGATTTACCTTTACGAGCCGTGATATGAGGAAACCGCCCTGGTAACGGCTGTAAAGTTGCTCCCAGTTTTCCTTGACAAACTTCCACGCAGCTTTCCGGCCTTGTTTACTACTTCCAGCCACGCCCCCGATCACTGACACGGTGTCCTGGGGACGAACCTCTTCCTGTCGGGGGGTCAGAGGAGAAAGATCAACGGATCGCCTCTGATCTCAAACATGCACTCACTACAACATAGTAAGACAGTAGAGTAATGTTATTTTCTACAGAAAGCAGAGCCTCTCTCCGTCTCTTTAACACTCTTTAAATAAACGACCTTTGTCTCCCTCCTTCCTGCTGATAAACAAACCCTATGGTCACACTGAGGTCAAATGTACCGAGAGGGCGAAGCTGAGGACTTTCTGGATGAGGTCTGGGGCCGAGATGGCGCCGAGCACTCGCTCGATACGATTCTTCTCCTCCATCATGTCGGCTTGTTTGTGGAGCTAAAGGAGCGAAGGCGAAGGAAAATTCAGAGATGAGTGAATCTAATCAACGATGACTTGGATTAAAGTGAAACGTCAGCTGCGGTTTCACCTTGAGCATGGTGTCCAGCGTGGCGCTGTCTCCGTGTTTCAGCACCGTTAAATACACCTGGGGAAAACATTAACCCAGGTCTCAACACTGAATCACTTTAAAAAAGATGAAACCTGTGGACGACTATGAAAACAAACAATTAGGTGTATATTAAAGGGTTACCCTAACCCTTTAATATACACCTAATTGTTTGTTTTCATAGTTTTCATGTTCAAATAGATATATTTAATATTTTATATTAAATATATCTATTTACCGGGCTCCTGAGGTCAGCAGGCAGGACCGGCTTTCCCTCCACATGATCCTTAAATCTCCGCCTGGCCTCCTCCAGAGTGGGTTTGTGTCCGGCCTTCCCGAGCTTCCCCAGAACCAGACTCCTCAACAAAACATCCAGGTGACCTGCAGAACATAAACGCCACACTCAACTTACTCTATTTGCCATTTCATTTTCTAGGGTTCACGTTTGGCTCACAGTCAGGATAAACTAGGCCTACGCTGTCGGGGGCAGACAGCAAGGGGTATATCCGCGAACCTGTCCAATCCTCAACTTTCCGATATACCCAAAGTATAAGCACTCGCACCTGCCATTAACTGTTTTAATGAATTATTAATAAATTCAACAAAATAACTGTTAAATATTATGATATAATGCTGACTACACTTTATACATGTTCAAAGTACCCACATAAACTCGATATCTCCATCAGTCTGGAA
Source organism: Microchirus variegatus (assembly GCF_963457635.1). Lineage (NCBI taxonomy): Eukaryota > Metazoa > Chordata > Actinopteri > Pleuronectiformes > Soleidae > Microchirus > Microchirus variegatus. The sequence continues at coordinate 18,625,697 of NC_139824.1, forward strand.
GATATAGCCAAAAATGTGTTTTTAGCATAATAAATTAATTTGCTAATTTATAATAAAGCTACAAAGATAGGGATAATTCTCAGGTGGTATGTGATGCCCATGCACAATTTGAAGCCAATACCTGCAATACTTTGGAAGATACAGGCGAAAATATGTTTTTTTATATCATTAATTAATTAATTAATTAACTAATTAATAATAATGGTAGACAGCTCAACATCAAAAGGGATCATCTACAGGTGGTATGTGACCCATAAAAAAAATAAGAACATTTAATGTCAAACGCCTTTCCAGTTATCTCGTTAACGGCTAAAATCTGCGGACGACGGCGTGGACGCGCGAGACCGATTCCATAAAATCCGCGCGCATTTCTCGCGGATATGGCGACTTCTTTTATCCACGTCGACGTTCTCGTCCTCCTCACCTTCTCCAGGTCTGCTGTCCCACGCGAGCTTGAGGCCGATGGGGGTGAAGAGGTCCCGGATGAACTCGAGGATGTCCTCGTGGAAGTCGGTGTGGGTCAGCAGCGAGGACAACACTCCCAGGTTACAGCTGAGGTCGCTCCACACGGTGTAGTTCGGCTCGTTGACGAACGCTTCCATCAGCTTCAGCACCTCCACCGTGCTGATCATCCCCGCACGAGACTGCAAGGAACACGATAACAATGACATGTTCTCAATAATCCTGTTCCCTTATATTCACACGAACTTGCTCTCTGCAGCCTGACGACGTGACTTGACTGTGTGTGTGTGTGCGTCTTCCAGCCTCACCAGAGAGAAGAGGTCGTTCTGCAGGCCGAGTCGGTCGACAGGCTGCAGACTGAGGTCTCTGACGCCCGGCAGCAGACTCTCCAGCATGGACGAGCTGTACTGAATGCGGTAGAAGCCAACAGTGCCTGGGTTGATCTGTAAACAGCAGCAACGACACAACTGGGTCAGACTGTGGGAACAATGCACTTACAGCAGAATGACTTCACAGACTCTGTGCTTTCATCCAGACTCGCTAATGCTAATGCTAATGCTCAACGGCTTAATTAAAGCTCACATAGAGTGGTCCTGTTGCACATATATGTTAGTTATGGAGGTTTTCTTACATACATTAACTTGTTTTTATGCTCAAAAACCTCCTAGTTGCTGTAAACGAGCCGATAGAAATCCTCTTTTCTGACGCTGTTTCTCAGCCGTGAGATTTCAGACATAAATCTCACCCCCTGAAGACAGACTGTGTTGTGATTGGCCTGTCAGCGTAGAGCCTTCCCAACTGTCTTGTGATTGGCCAGTACCCGGAAGTGACATATTCGGCACACCCGCTCTCAGAAGCACAGCTCCCCCCTCTGGAACGGTGGATGCACTGCTCCTCATTATCAAAACATTGTTTTAACAGTGTTTAAAAATAGCTTCTTCACGACTCCCCGCCTCAGTCCCTTTGACGACCTTTGACGACCTTTGACCCGGAGTCAGACCCAGAGTCAGAAGACACTGTCGCTCGTGAAACACCTCCACAACGGACGTTATTCTTCTTCGGTTCAACGTACGCAACAGGATGTGCCCGGACTAGTGCCCGGAGCAGGAGGATCTGCTGTTCAGGAGAACCGCTGTTTACGTAACCGGACCGGGTTTTTTCAGAGATCTCGCTGAGCCTGAGATTACAATAAAACACAGGGTTCTCAGCAGTGACTGAACTGTTTGATTAGAACCTTCAGGGCTTCGTAAACAAGGTAATGACGCAGATACACACACAAATGTGGGTGATTTATCTCTGGACTTTTAACTGGACAAACATCAGGACACAGAGAACCTCTGTCCCCGTTTGGGCTTCATGAACAGAAACGTACGACAGTTCTGGGCTGCACACAGTGGTCGGGAGCCTCACACTTATTAAGAAGTGAAATGGATCCAAGGCAGTATTTATAGATGTGCATCAGCTGCGTGAGGCACAATCAAATCTCAAGCCTTTGCACCGTTACACCTCAGATCATGTTTCTGTTCAGGCACCAAAGTCGTCGACAGCTCGGCTCGTTTCCGAGTTCTTCCCACAAGAGTTTGAACAAGTCTGTTCATGAAGACAAGAGGCAACAGACGGCTTTCACATACGCTGAGAGGGAAGTAGACGACATTACGGACACAGTCAGACCTCTGTGGAAATCACCTTTTGAACCAAAACTTTGTCCATTTGAATAAATAAAAAGCCAAGAGCTGTGAGGTACTTGGAGATTCCCACCACTAAGAAGCAAAGTGGGTGAATCTGACAAACAGGAAGTCCACTCAACAACAAAAGGAGGCGTCTTCCTTTAAGTCTCCAGTTCAGCTGGAACCACAGTCTCATAGTCACATTCATGTTACAGGGCAGCGTGCTGGAAAGCAGCCAGTGTCCTGTTAGCCAATAATAAACTCCTCCTTCATTCAAAATAAGAGTTAAATTTTGACCAGAAATCAGTTACTGTCCAAGTGTAAAGTTCAACATATTTCTTTGTTCAAGGCCTTTCCTTACATCTGTGAGAACCACACTCAGAGATCAGAGAACATTAAGAAATTAAGAACCAATACATTTTTATCAATCGATAAAAGAAGAGATTAATATACAGGTCACTAAAGCTAATCTTAAACTCACCTTGATCCACTGCTCTGGAGCGACGCTGCTCACAGTGACCGTCACCTCGGGTCCGTCCAGCAGAACCTCGAGCTTGGAGCACGTTGGGTCCTCGCTGGTGCAAATACTGACGGGGATCATCCAGCTGGGACATTCCTCACCTGTCCAACACATGAGTTTCATTTTCAGATAAACACCATTTACCAACGTGCACTTCTGTATTTCTGTATCGGACAGGAAAACACTGACCGTTGTGTGGTCCACTGGCACAGAACTTCTTCTGAGATAACTTGACGACGCGGTCCTCACCTTGCTGTAAATAACACCGTGGTCAGTGCGAGTGTGAGAAAACAAACGGAATCAGACTCCAATAACAGCTCAGTGATTGTTTGCTTTCACTAAGCAGTTCCAGTTTCAGCCTATACTTTTCCCCCAGACTCTTAAAAATAGGACGTAATATACTTGATTATAAAAAGTCATATATAATATATTTAAAAAAAGACTAAAAAGGTTGTTTTTTTAACAGCAATTACCACAGGGTAATGTTTTAGCTTTCTTCACACACTGTAGATCTGGCAGAAGTGATGAAATATACCAGGGTCATTGAATGCATCTCGTACGCGGCTCCCATTTGGTCAACACGATGTCATGCCTTTCACATTCACAGTGACCTTGAACTCTGACCACAAAACTTTACTCAGAGAATATAATCTGGATGGTGCCCAAACATAAATCTGACCGATCAAATCTGCAAAATGAATATTTAACATTCAACACACAGTAATGTTGTTGTTCCTTTTCAGCTCACCTGTTCCTGCTCCACCACAATAATGGGAAAGCCCATCTGCTTGGTCCACGAGCTCATCACCGCAGCAATTGGTTTCCCACTGGCCTGTTCCAGACAGTCCCATAGGTCCTCTGTGGAAGACACTCACAAATCAGCAAAAACAACAACAACAACAAGAACTATGTAAATATTTGCTTCTCCTGGACAGAAACATTAAGACCATTCTTACCCGTCGATGCATTCTTATGTTGGAACTTCAAAAGATACGTGTGCATTCCTTTCCTAAAGTCCTACAAAGAAAGGAAAAAGAGGTGAACGTTCAAGGGCAAAGTTTGAAAGAAGAAGAAGAAAACGTCTTCATCCGACGACGAGTTCGAGACAACCAACCTCATCTCCTATGTAGTTGTGCAACATGCGGATCACAGATGCTCCTTTGCTGTAGGAGATGGCGTCGAAGATTTCGTCGACCTCCGACGGATGTCCCACGTTCACCTGGAACACGACACCAAGATTATGTCGAGCAGAAAATACTTCATCGTGTAGCCAATCTACACACGCAATCAGAAATAACACTTCAATTCTTTAGTCTACGTCAATGTTTCCCAACCCTGGTCCTCAGGGAACTCTGCCCTGCCATGTTTTAGATGTCACCCTGCTCCAAAAACACCTGATTTAAATAACCCTCATCATCAAGCTCTGCAGAAGCCTGATAACCAACTTCTGTCAATTTTTTTCCAAATGTTTCAACTTTTGTAAAAAAATAATAAAAAAAAGTTGCAAATTTCGTAAAAAAAATTCCCCAAAATTTTTATTTTTCTACTTTTGTGAAAAAAAAAATATATATGTACATATATAATAACAGTATTATATTTTTTTCTAAAAAATTAATGTTTCAACTTTTGTCTTCTTAAAAAAAACTTTTTGTAAAATCAATAAATAAATAATAATAATACATTTGATTTTTTTTTTTTTTCATAAAAATGAATGTTTCAACTTTTGTTAAAAAAAAAAAAAAAATGTTTATGTTTCATCGGATTCAGGTGTGTTGGAGCAGGGCAACATCTAAAACATGGCAGGGCAGTGTTCCGCGAGGACCAGGGTTTGGAAACACTGGTCTACGTCTACCAGCAGAGCGATCGTGAGCACAATCCTAACACACTACACGAGTCAGCAGCTTCCAGATTTACGACGTGAATCTCTGCAGGAACTCTCTGATGATGAAGAACCTCCGACTGTGCAAAGCAGCATTTACACCTCTGTGAAGGATCACCTCTATGGGATGGCTGCTGTCCAGCGCGTCCAGGTCCAGAGCGCGGGTGTAGTCGGCCGAGACGAACTGAGTCCAGATGTCGTACTCTGGGAAGCAGTGATCCACGCACAGATACTCGATCCAGGATGCAAAGCCCTCGTTGAGCCACAGATGGGTCCACCACTCCTGTGAACATGCACACGTGCTTTCAGGTTCTTTTTAAAATCAGTACCGTCCGAGGTGTAGGTGTCGGCGTGTGAAGGTTGTTTTCAGTAACGCAGGTTTACCATGGTGACTAAGTTTCCAAACCACTGGTGAGCAAGTTCGTGTCCAACGACCAGCGCCACCCACTGTCTGGAGGAAGAGCAGGAGTTCTTCGGGTCGATGAGCAGCGCCGTCTCCCTGGAAAAGCACAGAAGGCGTCTGAAGGTCAAAACATCGTCGAAGCAGCAGCACATTCTCCCTCCATCAGATGTTCAGAGGTCGTTAAGAAAACCTCCACTGAGTGTCGCCTGCTGCTGCTGCTGCCGTCTGCTAATCACCCGACAGGTGGCAACATCTTTAATAAACCGTGAAGCAATTCAAAAAAAACACCACAGCTGCTGTTTCTGTGATTCCGGAAGAAACTTTTTTGATAAAGAAAAACTAGAGTTTATGACAAAATTTGAAAAGTGTTTGATGGTGAAAATATAAAAAAAAGGTGAATTAAAATATAAATTACCTGTAGGTAACGAGGCCCCAGTTTTCCATGGCACCTGTACAAGACAGAGCAAAGCAAAATGTGTCTATAGGCGTCTCAGGTCAACACAGTTTGAACGTGAACTTAAAATCCCACGTTCAATATTGAAGTTTGACGTGAATGCGTTCACGACAACTCACCAGCAGCAAAGTCAGCAATAGCTATGAGATCAATTTTAGGCAATGGATAAGGAACACTGAAATAGTCTTTGTAGAAAGGTAGGGTCTTGGTTGCAACCTGGGAAAATAAATGAAATGAGACATTATTAAAGATCCACCAACCTGTGTGTTCTTTTATCGTTTGTCTTTTCTTAATGATGAATTATCTGATTTTAAAGGTGAGCTCACCTCCAGCGCAAATTTGCCTTGCTCCGACTTCCCCACAGGCGTGTAGACGCGTACCGTGACGCCGTCTGACGACTGGCTCTCCACAAAGTCGTATTCGCCGATGACGAAAGCTACAAGGTACGTGGACATGATGGGCGTGGTGGCGAACTTCATTTCCACGAGGTTTTCGTCCTCTGGATATGGCTTTCGGTCGATGACATTCTGATGACGGGGGAAAGAAAACGGTCGAGTTTTACGGACATGGTAAAAAGACAAGATCTGTGATCCTGTGGAGAGCATGAATCTGAACAAGGCAGACGTTATGGAAAAGCCTTCAGCAATCCTGGAAGTAAAGTAGAATATTGTAGTTCCATAGTGTCAACACAGACGACGCAGACCTGCTCATTCACTATGGTCTTGGAGACGTCATTTCAGAAAAACCCAGATTTAGCATCATCATTCAAACAGCTCAATGAACCGCGTTACCCTGAGGGGACACGGGAACAGTCTGAAGCAGACGGTGCATTCTTCAGTTTCTCAGTGGAAGCAAAGAACTCACCATATTTGACAAAGCTACTCGGTCCTTAGGAACGACCAGGGCGATGTCAAAGGTGGCTTTGATAGCTGGCTCGTCCCAACAGGGGAAAGCTCTGCGAGCATCCGTGGCCTGGAGAGAGAGAGAGAGAGAGAGGGGACATGGTGGGTTCAATCCAGAGTCTTTCTGCAAGTCATCATCACATTTCCCTGGTCCTGTCTGATTGAGGTTTGTAATGGCAAAATCAAGTTCTTTGTCTCAGAGCTCGAGCCTTTCCTAACACAAGACACCAGGTGCTTTTGTGTCTTCAAATTAGGACGTCTCGACTCAACTTGTACCAAACTACAACATCCTGCAGGATATCTCTGTGGGAGTCAGTCCCGATACCTGCAGTAGACAAAAGCGGTGTGAATGCACGGCCTGGAGGGGCAGACCCCTGCAACAGACAAAGGGATCCGAGAGGGCTGGTCCTCGGGTATAAATGTCTCGCCATGCTGTGGGTCTTTTCTTCAGCTATGAACACTCGTGTGTGGACTGACCTTTTCTTTGCAAAGAATATAAAACCTTGTCGGCCGGCAGACGTCTCTATTTCATTCAGAGCTGCAACTAACGATTATTTTCGTAATCGATTAATCTGTCGATTATTTTCTCGATTAATCGGTTGGTCCATAAAATGTCAGAAAATTAAAAAAAAAAGTTGATCAGTGTTCGTCAAACCTGGAAATGACGATGTTCTTGAACGTCTTGTTTTGTCCACAAACCAAAATGATTCAGTTTTAATGATATCTTTGTTTATGTGGAGCAAAGAAACGAAGAAAATATTCACATTTAAGAAGCTGGAACAATCAGAAATCTGGTTTTAATCATGAAAAAAGCTTCAAACCAATTATCGATTATCAAAATAGTTTTTATCAAAACGATTTATTATATGAATCGGCAACTATTTCGATAATCGATTCATCTTTTAATCGTTTCAGCTCTAATTTCATTCTTCACCAGCAGCGGAGAATTTCCACCACAGGTTGTTTTTTATTGAAGTTAAGATACATATTGAACATTAAAAGGTAAATTAACTATTAGCAGTTGTGTATTTCTACCATCAGTTTCAGGAATTGGAAAAAGAAGACAGACCTGGCTTATGTGGGTGGGTAAAGTAATAGCTGGGTTTATGACCTGGCAAGCTAATCTAGTCCAAGCGATATACAAATTACACATTTTTATACGCAAAACACAGACACCAGTCGGACAGAATGATGCAACTTAAGGGAAAACGTTCTTGCATAGATTTTCTTCATCTCTTTTTTAAAATTTGAATCACTCACCAACCAACCACCACAAAGGGCAAAAACGAAAGTGATATTATTGTTACGCTGACTCACTCTTGCCATAAAGCTCTCTTCGGTCATGTTCTGTGGCGTGAAAGAATCATAAAAAAATCTGACCTCAACAAAACTACCCTCCGACACACAGACGGATCCACTTTGACTTTCCCAGAAATGCACAGAGCAGCATTATAAACATAACATGCATTCATAGAAACGACACTATGACGCATTGACACATCTTTTCTACGAACACAAGGGTCACGTGAAGAACACGCGTTGCCCTGCAGCCGTCAACTCACCTCAAACTGCGTGACGGCAGCATAGCGGACGTCTCCAGCTGCGGTTGTGTATTTACTTCTGTAGAAGCCTTTCATTTTATCGTTCAGCTCCCCGACAAAGTCAACCTTCAGCATACCTGAGCCTGAGGGGGCGCGTCGAAGAGAAACATGTACCGTTATTCTTTAGCAGCAGTAACAGTTGACCATTATAGAGCCTTCCTTACCTTTCTGAAGAGATCTAGGAAAGCACAGGGTCACTTTCTCGTCCTCGTTTTGATAGTTGAATCCTGTCGCATTGATTTCTGCAGAGAGTGGAGGAAAGTGAATGGCAGAGCAAGACTCTTTGCTCTGGATGATTATCCATTAAGATTATTTTTAATGCAAACAGAGACGTGGTCAAGAGATGCAATACGTTATTGTCAGAGCAAAAACGTGACAAATGCACCTGATCACTAACACGCACAGTTTAGACCAGGGGTCTGCAACCTTTAGAATAAAAAGAGCCATTTTTGTCCACTCTCCACCCAAATAAAATTAATTTGAAGATAAAAATCATATATTTACCACATATATACTATATTTAAAGCACTACAGTTTGATACCCAACCTCTAAAATGTATAAAAACGACTTTGAAATCAAATGTTATGTAGTTTATGTCTGGGAAAATCTGCCTGGACTAAGTACACGGATCTCAAGATGGACAGGACATCTCCATGTACACAAAATATCAAAAACACTTTTTATTTATGCCTTTAACTTGACAAAAAGTGTGAAAAACATGAAAAGTTATTACTTCAAAGCGAGTAGGAGCCACTACAGAGGGGCTGATGAGCCACATGAGGCTCTAGAGTCGCAGGTTGCAGACCCCTGGTGTAGACAAAGAGGGTGACTGGACTGGAACGTCACATCATTAATACACGTTATATAACTTTGTTATGTCTGTCTTTGTTTTCTCATTATTTTCTTTAAATAAACTGCATGAACTTCAATAATCTTTAGTTTATGTGCTCCTCACAATGAGGGGCCGACTCAACCTTTTCGGGTGCCTCATTGAGTGTGGCCGAATTAAACCCTGGATCACTTCATCCCTGGTGTGAACTCTATCCACGCCTTTCACTGGAAGTGTAGTATTTACAACTCCAGCCTCGAGTGCTCTTATCTACAGTTAGGAGAAGGGAGAGCTGGGAGGAGAGCCACTGATTAGACAGAAATGAGAAGGGCACACGCATCCAGGAGGACCTGAAGGATGGACACCATTTAACAGCATTGGTACTCTGTTCTGACTACATGTGGTTCTCCTTCCGGTTCTGTCAAATCCTCATTGTGGAATGCCACCTGAACAATAACTGACCTATATTTCTGATCACGTGACCTTTGTTTACAATTTATAGGGAGCTTGAAATTTGCTTTTGTGAACGTGACTCGAAGCAGCTATAAAATTAAACGACATGAAATTTCCTATTGTTGGGACTGTTGGGTACGAACGCACCCTCAGCAAACTCAGTAATCCAGATAAAGCGTGATCCTCACCTTCTCCTCCCTGTGGTACAAAGGAAGCCTTGATGATGTCCATGTCGGCGCAGTTCATCACAATCTGATTTGTGGCTTGTGTGACCTGCAAATGTTGACATTAAACAGCTCCGTTACACTCAGACAGTCTCCTCTGTGATACTTTCATCTCAGTCACTGTCAGGGAAAGATTAGGTTTCAATCAAGTCGCTGAATGTTTCCATGACACCGACAACAGGACTTGACACTGAGGATGTGAAGAAGCCAGATTTTAACTTATGACGGTAAATCTAAACTGACGCTTGTTTGACGCAACAGATTTTAGAAAACACTCAAACCAATTCATGGATTAGCAAAATAGTTTAATCAATTCATTTTGTAATTGATTATCTGCTGCAGCCCGAGATGTTTGCAGTAAAATAGTTCACATTCTGCAACACTAACATTAGCGCATAATGAATCTTTTATATACCGTGGAATGGCCCCAGGACAGAGAGCCTCCATCCCAAAATATTACAGTTTAACCATCTGGAGATGAGACAACAACCGCAGGTATGTTGATTTACTTCGCTTTGTTTTCGTAGTCATTTAAACCAACCCCAGCTTTAAACACTCTACTTCTACTTATTATATAATGTACAGCTGATATCGCCAGGTAATGAGGAAACCGACCAATCAACTAATCTGTGAAGTCATGGGCATGCATTCCACAGGCTGTTTAAACAACAGTTTATCTTTAACTCATGCCGGGCTGATATGGAGCCATCATGCAAATGACACCAGCGTGTCACTTCTTAGACAGGGAAGTTTTAACATGTACAAATACTGTCTACTCTTTACTGTACTAGGTACAACAACCAAGTACAAAATGCACTGCAATGATGTGGTACTGAATAGTTAACTGTGTGATTATTATTTGGTTCGTCTTGTATAACTGTGCGAGTGTTGGCTAAATAACAAACCTCTATCTGTGTTAACCAACGATACCATCATTTAGCCCAACTATGATCCAAACACATCCTTGACATGAAAATACTGTACAAGTGGTGTTATACACTGCATTTATTTCATCTATCAATAAGGTAACAATAACCTATTTTTAAGCATGCGGATTCAGACGTGCGAGATTACTTGCGAGGATGTTTGGATGCATAAACTGCCAATTTATGCATTTTAATGCATCATTATAGATCTACAGGTACCAAAAAATAACATATAAGCCAGGGGAATAAATACTATGCCACTAACAACACATTTGTGTTGATGCGTTTACCACCTAGCCACAGCCAGCCATTTTAAAAACATAACATTCCAACTGTGTCATAAATATTATGCTACCATAAACAAGAAGTATACAGCTCAAAGCAAGATGTCATTACAAGGCTGTTGAAGCGCTTTATTCACAGTTAGCGTGTGCTTTGTGGCGCATTCATATGATCTGAGGGGTTTTAAATGTAGAATTTGTTGTGCTTTAAAGGTGCCATATGTAAGAATGTGGCCAAAAACAGTTACTACATTCAAATTCAAAACACTGAGGTCTTTGAGGTTTCGTTTTCTGTCTTAACTGGCAACCCGTGGTTGCTCGGCAGCTGAGACTCTACTGACTGTAATGATCGGTGGACGGCGGCAGGTGGCGCCACATGACGTCAAAACATAAACATGATTTGCAGTCTACAAAAAATATTTTTTTAATGCAAATATTTTGTCTGTACTGTTGTTGTTGGTGAGTTCAGTTTGTTATATGAACATTATTCCTGAGTCTCTGTGACATATTAAGAGGATTTTATGATTTATTACATAATGCACCTTTAAAGGCGCCATATGTAAGAATGTGGCCACAAACAGTTACTACACTCAAATTCAAAATACAGAGGTCTTTTAGGTTTCGTTTTCTGACGTAACTGGCAACCCGTGGTTGCTCGGCAGCTGAGACTCTACTGACTGCAATGATAGGTAGATGGCGGTAGGAAACATGATTTCAAAACATAAACATGATTTGCAGTCTGCAAAAGACTTTTTAATGCAAATATTTTGTCTGTATTGTTGTTGGTGAGTTCAGTTTGTTATATGAACATTTTTCCTGAGTCTCTGTGACATATTAGGAGGATTTTATGGCCAGTTGCTTTAGATTTATTACATTATGCGCCTTTAAAATTAAACTCAATATCTGCATAAATACCAATATTGGAATACAGATCACCGTGTGTGATTCCGTGTAACTGTTTAACTCCAAATGTTCAGCATAAACCGTTTAAAAGTTGGAGACAGTGGACACATTGGGTGTCCCTAATAAACTGGCGTAGACCGTGGTTGAACCGACTGACGGTGGGAGGGGGCGACATGATGTTGCCATGATTTTGCAAACACTACAGAGCCTTGCTAGCGGCTACAGCTAACAGCTAGCAGCTAAAGTGGTGATGGGAGGTCAGGAGACAGTAGCTACAGTGATGTGTGCGTGTTAAAGGGGGCTCGCGCGGCTCCGTGGGCAACATTAAAGCGCACTGACACGCGCGGCTAGCATGCTAACGTACACGGGTCGAGACAGTTGGCTAAGCTAACATGAGAAGGCAAGTCTGCTGGTTGTGTAAATGTGAACGGGGACTAAAGCACCGCATTTTGCGACTAGTTTCACCAACAGTCAGCCGTCATTAGCTCTCCGGTCCTGGGTACAACACTCGACCAGCAAGTAACCACCAGCTAACGGGGGGGGGGGGGAAGCACCCACCCTGGAAAAGGCTCGGTGAACACCGCAATTAGCCGGCTACTGCTAACGTTAGCTGGTCCGATTACATAAGAAGAAGACACAAACCCAACCGCAGCGTACCTCCACCAGTGCCTCCAGCCTGCCCTCGAAAGTGAAGTCGATCAAGTCGGGCTTCAGCCATAAGCCGTAGTTGACGGGATAAACGTCAGTCGGTAGCCGTACGAAGGGCCTCCTTTCGGGCATGGTTGCTGTGTTTTTGTCCGGCTGCGCTGACGAGCACGGTGTTGCGATGTCTGCGTGACAGTTTGTCGCGGAGCGGGGGCTTTATCGGGCAGCGGAGCGGGCCTCGGCAGCAGTGAGGGCGGACGGCAGGTGGTGTGTGACTCCGTGTGTGTGTTCAAACCAAACCGTCTTTAGCTACTCCTCTCTCCTCTCTCACCCCGCACACACATACGCACGCACGCGCACACTCCGAGCTACGTCGGTGCGCGTGCGCGCGCACACACACACACACACACACACACAGCTATACTTCATAGGACAATGCACTTTCTTTCATATAGACAACCATAACCAGTTAATATCTAACACTAACTTTAACCCAACTACAATTCAAAGCCCTAAACTTAAACTTCCTCTTTCTCATTATTTATTATTTTAATTTGTAATCAAGAGTTGTGATAGATAGATAGATAGATAGATAGATAGATAGATAGATAGATAGATAGATAGATAGATAGATAGATAGATAGATAGATAGATAGATAGATAGATAGATAGATAGATAGATAGATAGATAGATTCCTATATGGAGGACGAAACTTGACATATCAATAAATAAATACATGAACAAATAAATAAATGCATAAATACATCAATAAATGCATAAATAAATGCATTATATTTATTTCTACATTTCTGTTCATCTACATTTATTTACACCTCTTTGTTTATTTATGCTTTTATTGATGTATTTATTGATGTATTTATTTATTTATCCATTTATTCATGTATTTATTTGTTTATTCCTGTATTTATTTATTTATTGATATGTCAGGTTTCGTTCTCCATATACCTGGACACATAGATTATGATATATTTTCATACATTTTTTGACAAAGTTATATTTATTTCATTTTATTGCACATATCCTCTATCTATCTCCTTTACACTGAGAGTTACAAGTCCCCAATTCGTAATACCGTAAAATAAAATATAATAAAATAAAAATACTACGATATAAAAAAATATTTATTTTGAAACGTACGACCGGAAGTTATGATTACTGGTTTCCGGAAAACGCTGTAACTCGAAGAAAGATGGCGGCCCCCATGAGGAGGACACTGCAGGTCCTTCACAGAGTAACATGCAGCCGTTTGACGGTAATAATCACTTCATAATGTATTACTTTGACTGTTTTATAACGTTGTCACGCGGTGTGTGTGTTAAAGACACTGCTCGTCTGCGTCTAAGAACGCGCTACGCTGCGCACACAGTGCATTCCGCAGCTAGCTTAGCTGTCATTTGAGGACACCCTCACTTGTTTTAATCCTACAATTCTATAGTAAAGTCAAAAAGACAGCTATGTTTCAATATATGCGAGTATATGATGACAGTGTAAATACAATTTGTTGTGTATTTATTTTATTGATTTAGTTACCCGGGACATTCATTTACATTTCTGTAAATGCACCAGTTAGCTAGTTAGCCAGAATGTTTCATCTGTATTCCCTGGACAGATGTTTATAGTCAACCTAAAAGTAAAATACAATGTTAGAATGCAAAGTGAATACATGTCTATTAAAAGTTAATGTGAGGACAAAAGATAAGAGTAAAAACTGAGTAAATTTAGAGAAGTCAAGAAGTCAAATAACAACTGTTAATGCTCACAAAGTAGATTGTGTTTAGGTGAAACTTTTAAATGAATGATCTGAATCTAAATCCCTGGTGTGTGCTAAAATGGTGTTCAATTCTTAGCTTTGTATGAGAAGCTACTTTCATAGTATCATCAGCATTATTCCACTGACTTTTCCTGAGTGAAATAAAGCAGTCCACACTTGTTAAACGATATGCAAATGTTTGAATATTTACACATTCTTGGAGTGGATGAGACGTCAAATTATTGATCATTTTGCACAAAACATAATTCATTGGTTGATTGTTGCAGTCCTACCAAAAATGCACAACAACATCACGATGAACTATGACCTCAACGGTTATTTTATCATCATTTTTGACACATTCTCTAAAAGTGAAGATGCATTAGAATTAATTCTCGTGCTTTTGTGTTAGATTTCATCAGACTGTACCTAATAAAGTGTCCAATGTATTTATGTAGTATTTAATTCATTTTGAGAACTCCTGCTATTATTATTATTATTATTATTGTTATTTATATATATTATGATACTTATCCCACCTCCCTTCTCCTAGAACGCAGAGGCCTCTCTGGATCTACGACATCCACTTCCACTTTCCATTCCGGTCCGGACCAAGAAGCGATACTTTATCCCTCCAGCGGTGGGATTGAAGAACAAGATGGCAGAAAACGCCGAAGCTAGGATTCGAGCAGCAGGTGTTGTTGTCCGACAAGAGTATATGGAGCGGCCCATCAACATCTCCTGCACCGGTAAATTCATAATGTTCTTAAGTAGTAAACGTTGCTTGATTCAAAAGTATGGGGGGAAAAATGGTGGCTCATAGGAGACAAACAACCAGTGGGCACTGATGCTGCATTGACATGAATACCCACTGTAACCCTATGAATATCTTTGTGTGGATCTAATTTGGATGATACGTGCAGATCAATCATTCCTGTGCTCTTCCTTCACCAGCGGGAGTCTATGACGCCTACATCCCACCAGAGGGCGACGCTCGTCTTTCCAGTCTCTCTAAAGAAGGCCTTAAACAACGAACTGAACAGCTCCGACAGAGCGCTGCCTCTCAGCTAGCGTAAGATCGATTCTTCTAACCGTCTCGTTCCTGTTCTGACTCATTTCTTGTTGGACCGTGCAGGACAGTGTTCCATTTTTTTTTTTAATTAAAGCTGAAAGCCTTTCATTTTGTCCTCAGGATTCGTAAAATCAAAGAGCACGACTCTCTGTTCAAGACAAAGGAGTTTGCAGAGCGAGCGCAGGAAATCTTTATCGAGGCTCACGACTCGCTGACACAGTAAGAAACCTGCACCTCTCACTCTGTCAGCTGACACAGTTCTTCTCAGCCTCGGTGCCACTGAGAGCAACTCAAATGTGATAATGTCAGGTAAAGATTAGACAAACAGTCGTGATCAGATCTCTTCACACGGTCTGAACACGGCCTTAGGCTCTCGGAGGAATTCAGTGGAGCTCTAGGAGCCGACCTCACGTAACCAAGGTTACGCCCTCTGGCAGGAAACGATGCTGTTCACCTCTATAGACGTATATATTCTAGACGACTCATAAATCAGGCGATATGTCAGACGGCTCGTCTCTTTGCTGGCTGTTTTAATCATAGAAGTCAAGATGGTGGAGAGAGGTGCCAAAACAGTCAGAGACGGACATTTTTTAAAATAAATTGAAAACATATCTTTTTAATTTGGCTTTTAATAGATTTTATCTTTTATCACTGTTACTGCTTTTATTTGTTTTGTTGATGAAGTGTTGTGTTTTTATCTGTTAAATTGTTTCTAATATTGCTTTGTTCAAGCACTTTGGGCTGCAGTCGTGCATGAAAGGTGCTCTATAAATAAAGATTATTATTATTATTATTATTTTACTGGATCTCTGGAGTAAAATGAAGGGAAGTTGATGGTCTTTAGGTCCTCTATTACATCAGTGGCATTACAAGGATCCGATATATTCAGTCTGTTCGGTTTCTCTGTGGATTTAAAGTGCGTCGTGAAAGTGAGTCGTAAGGAGCTTCGTAGATTTTAGTGATCACACGTGAAGGTCACGCGAACAACCTCTGCTCTCGTGTTTACAGGTTTAACAAAGCCAAACTTCACTCTTTGGTCACAGAGCGCTGTTATCCCGTAAGTTCCAGGCAAATTTCAGCCAAATGTTTAATGTTTCGGCCGTCAAATTCTAAAACTGCGACTCCTTTCTCCGCTCAGGAGATGACGAGGGGGAACCGGTACAAGACCGTCCGCTGGAGGTTCGTGGAGTCCTTGGAGCCGCCCAGAGTGGTGCACGCCCGCTGCCCTGACATGGTCAGCAAAGGCAACCTGTACGGCCAGGTGACGGTCCGCATGCACTCCAAACAGGTACGTGATGCCACGGCCGACACTGTTATTGTGTAAGAAGTGTTCAGTGTAGAGAAGTTTTAAGAGCCTTAAAACTCATAGAAGCTGTGACAGAATGAGATTTCTTAAGTCTGAAAACACTGACATTATTACTCTTCCTCTGTTGGCTGCTTATGTCTTCTTCTCTGTATTAAAGCCTGTTTTTCTGGGTGAGTTCAAACTGCACCAACATAAAAGCACCTTTTTCTATCGCAGTAAGCTGAGAGTTTACAGTCTGTCTTTTGTTACGCCGGCCAACTTTTCTAAGTGGGTCAAGCTGGTCTTTTTCCACTCTCTAAAACCAGCTTTTTTTTTTTTTTTATCTCCCATGCTTCACACAGAACTCTGCGTCAAACAGTGAAGCTGCTGTAAGACAAAGGTGGCGCTGCTCCTGCGTTGTTTTTGTTTAGATTGGCAGAGCTGAAGATGCTGCAGGTTTCACGGAGCATGGACAGGGTTAGAAATGAGCAGAGACGGCTCAGGTTAAAACAGTTTGGAGATAAAGTCAGAGAGTGGAGTTTGAGGTGGTTTGGTCACATGCAGAAGAGGGAGAGTGGTTATATTGGACAAAGGATGATGAAGTTGATGTAACAGAAGAAGGACACAAGGTAGAGGACAAGATGGAGGCAGATGATCTGCTGTGGAGAAGCTGAAAGAAGAAGAATGTGGTCGTTCAGCGAGGCTGCAGCAACTCAGGAAACCATGAAAGAAAACACAATCAGGGGAAGAAGAATAACGCATTGACACTTCAATTATGTTTTTGTTTTTTTGAGAAACCTGCTTAAATGTTGCATTTTATGATATTTAAATAAAGTCACAGCTCAGGATCCAAACTTCAGGTGGTGTGTAGTAAGGACGGGTATAATCCTTTAGGATCATTCTAAACGTTACACCCAAAAATCAAGGTTACCTTCAGGTTCATGAACGTTCTTTCATGTGCCGCAGATTCTGGCCATCTATGACCGATTTGGGAGGTTGATGCTGGGCTGCGAGGAGCAGCCGAAGGATGTGCTGGAGTATCTGGTTATAGAGCGGCACCTCGTCAACCCCTACGGCTGCTGGAGGTTACACGGGAAAATCGTACCGTCTTGGGCTCCTGCTAAAGATCCAGTTATTAAGGTGAACCTCGTCAGCGTTTGTCTTTCAGAAAGAAGAACAGATTCACCTCACTTTGGAGCGAGGGTTGGTGAACACCTGGTGATCCCACAGTCACACAAAAGTCTATCGAGAAAAATCACTGTTTTAAACCTGCAGGGAAACTGGAGTCTTTGTCGCTGTGGGGAAAATCTGCCTCATACAAAACAATATCATAGATTTTATTAGACCAGTCCTGTATTAAGTGGCTAAAAATCAGTACAAACACACTCAAGTCTGAACAATCACATTTTATTTCCCTTATTCTGTACTAGATTTCATTATATGTTTTGAAAAAATATATTTTTTAATCACACTGCATTAATTTTTGGAAGTTTTTTCCTCTGCATCATCACTGTTTTTCTTGCTGCAAACTAATGTATTCATCCCAGGACTGAAGGTTGTGGAGCTGGTGCTTGGTTTATATGTTGTGTTATTATGTTGTGTTTATTTATTGAAGTGTTTTTATTATTGGGCTTAAGCAGCAAATGCTCTTGTTTTCAAAGTCCGGTCCTGTTTTAATTTGTTATGCATGTCTTTGTACACGTTTAATTCACCTTTAATCCTCATGTACCCTACCTCCTCCTCCAGACCGTCATGATTCCTGGTCCCACGCTGAGACCACAAGACGAGCCGGATGCCATCGACTTTCAAGTTCCCAAACCTGCTGCGGTGCAGTGGCATAAATAGACCACCAGATGGCGCTGATCTCTGCATCAGAACCACTGTGGGACATCAGCCTATTGCTCGTTGGTTATCGGTAATGGTCGGTGCCGCTTTTTACGACTTCCCCACACTTCTTATCTTCTTCTCCGCTAATTAAATGTGAACAAGTAACGAAATTAAATTCACACATTTCAAGAAATGGTATGGTTTATTTCATGTTGACGTCAGGAAATACAAAAATAAAGTGTCCCATCTGCTTTTTTTTTTTTTTTTTTTTCACCACATCAGAATAATCGTTCATAGAAGTAGAATAGAATAATAAAACATGGTACAAGGGCTTTTATTTTTCTTTATATATGCAAAAACGTGCTGTGGTAAAACAACATTTTTGTTTTCAACATGACAAGTTACAGCACGCTCATTCAACAACACAACAACGCTCACAAAACCACCTCACACCATTTACGACACAAACTTTGTGCAGAGTTTAGAAATACTAATCTTTACTGTCACTGCTGGTGCAGACGTGACTTACTCTAAACAAACAATCATGTCTTTTTTGTTGTTAGAAAAATACTCGTATTGAGTTGGCAGTCGTCAATGAACAGTGGTTTTTAAGCTTTAAGTGGTTGAATATTGTTTTTTCCATAATTATTTCCACAAATAAGCAAAGTTCAGCTGAATTCATCGTGTACGCTGGTTTAGATTTAACTTTAATCGCTGAGCTTCTGTGTCATATTTGCACCGGCAAGCACTATAGACTTGTTAGGTTTAGATTAGATCGTCCAACATATGAAGCATACGTGGCAAATATGTCGAGTTAAAAACATTAAAAACATGCAAAAAATAATTGTACACTACAATGGGGGGTTGAAACAGGAAGAAATGGGACTTTATCAAATTGCCTTCGATGCCCTTCCCTCATTCAAATCTGTCTTTAGGTCATTCCTCGACCTGTGAAAGACAGAATGAGTCCAAATATGTGTCTCGGTAACGACTTTGCAGGCGTCTTGGCTGACGGTACTGTGGCCTGAATGAGTCCAACCTGGAAATAACTGCACGCCATCTTTCTCAGCTGCAGGAAGTCCCTTCAGTTTGTCACGCTACGACTGAACTGGTGTGAATGTAAATGCTGCTTTAGGTTATAAGTCGGGTGGGAACACCAGCGCCTCCGCAGCACATTCTGCGTCATCCTCTTCGTCTTCCTCGGGAATATTCTCAGGCTCCCACGTGAAAACGTCTGAGACGTTGTCTGTGAACGAGCCAGATCTGCTCCTCACCATCTCCCAGGGACACAGAGCGTCACGCCTGCCTAAGGCTAGGTTAGCTTTAGCCTCGTCCATCTGTTCTGGGCTAATGAAGGCTTGAGTATCTGCGACACTAACTCCCTCCTGGAAGTCTGCGATGTCGTGTCTCTCACTGTAGGGAAAATCCGCATCGGCCGATGTTTGCGGATCTGCTGAACAAACGTTAGCTGGAGCATCGTCTCGCTCTTTGACAGTATCTGGTTCTTCTGAATCCCAGGGACAAACATCTGCCCGTGCGCTATCTTGCTTTTTGAGAACGTTGGGTTCTTCTGAATCCCAAGGACAAACATCTGCTTTGTAAGAACTTTGCTTTGTAAGAACGTTGGGTTCTTCTGAATCCCAAGGACAAACATCTTCCCGTGTGCTATCTTGCTTTGTAAGAACTTTGGGTTCTTCTGAATCCCACGGACAAACATCTGCCCGTGTGCTATCTTGCTTTGTAAGAACTTTGGGTTCTTCTGAATCCCATGGACAAACATCTGCCCGTGTGCTATCTTGCTTTGTGAGAACTTTGGGTTCTTCTGAATCCCACGGACAAACATCTGCCCGTGTGCTATCTTGCTTTGTAAGAACTTTGGGTTCTTCTGAATCCCACGGACAACCATCTGCCCGTGTGCTATCTTGCTTTGTAAGAACTTTGGGTTCTTCTGAATCCCAAGGACAAACATCTGCCCGTGTGCTATCTTGCTTTGTAAGAACTTTGGGTTCTTCTGTCTCCCATGGACACACATTTCCCCGAGCCTCTGTCTTTCCTGATTGTGGTTCCCCAGTTTCCCGTTGACCTTGCAAACAGGGCTCAGTTTCCCAGGGACATATGTTTACTCGTGTACTGTTTTCCTCCTCGGGCCGTACCATCCTGTCGATTCCAGCTTTCAAGGTTCCGGTAACCTGCTGAGAGTCTCCTGGTTTGTCCTGATTTCCAGCGTCCCAGGGACAAATATCGACCTTGATAGTCATTTGCGAGGTCGCGTCTGGATGCTCTGAACTTCCCTCTTCCACAATTTTAGGAGGCTCAGGGAAATCCCACGGACAACTGTCAGCCGTCTTGCTCACTTGTTTTCCCCAATCAAAGGCCGCTGATTGCTCATTGTTTACCAATGCGGGACGAATCTCCGGTTGGTGCGGCACGGTCAACGTTCCCTTGGTCTCCAAAGGATTTAGGTTTTCATAAACAACTTCAGCCTTGGCCTGAATATCCCAAGGACAAATATTAGCGTATTCGTTACCTTGTCTGGTCGAGGGTTGGGGAGTTTCTGCTGCAGTGTCCCATGGACATACGTCGGCTATACATTGCAAAGACGGTTGTCTCTTTGTTTGTTTGGACAGAGTGTCACCGCGGTCACTTCCTTGTCTTCTCACAGTTCCTTGCTCGTGAGACTCCCACGGACACACGTGTTCAGACGTTTGGGTTTCCCAAGGGTAGATGTCTGCTCTGGTGCTCTGCTGCTTCTTTGCACCATCTCCTTGCTGCAGAACACCAGTTCCAGCTTCCCACGGACACACGTCTGCGTGAGGAACGTTACGTACCGGCGTTTTTCGATAACTGCCTCGTCTGTGAGTCGAAGGAGTTCTTGAGCTGCTCGCCGTTTCCCACGAACTGACGCTGCCGCGTTTGCTGTTCTGCCGCGAAAGAAACACATTTTCATAGTTGCCGTCTTTTTGCGCGTCGTCTACGTCCCAAGGGTAAACGGCAGATTTTCCAACCGCAAGACTTCTGGGACTCCTGTCCGCAGAATCCGCAGAGGACAGCCTCACTGCGTTCTGCTTCACGAGGCATGGTTTCCCATCTGCCGTCATACTTCTTTTCTGCAGTGTCTTCTTTTCCACGCTCGGACGCCTGCTGGACGTTGCCGATCTTGGCGTTGCAGAAGCGCTTTCTTGACTTTTCTGTGAGACGGAGTCCTCTTTATTTAAGTTCCTCTCCTTACTGGATCTGTAACCCGCGTCCATGGATCCCATGATTGTTTTCACAGAGAGCCAGTTACCGGTGTTGGTGGTGGTGTTGGAGCGGAAAGAGAAGACGCGCTGATCTTTGGTGAACTTTGGTCTCGGCGATCCCGGTGCACTCGCAGACACGAGAGGTTGCGGTTTGGGCGACTCACAAAGTAGGCCTTTGTCCTCAGATGGAGTCCTTTGTACGGGTGGTAAATGGTCCCATGGACAGACGAGTGCCTGTGGAGACGGTGGCCTTACGTCCTCCTGGTCCTCAGAGTCTGCATAGTTGACGTGCTTCTGGTTCTTGTTGGCCGACGGTTCTTGCGCCACATCCCAGGGACAGACCTCGGCCTTGTCGAAGGACTCTGACTGCAGAGCGCTCCTGGTCTGCTCGCCGATGCTCTGTCGGGATCGCGTTAGCACCGTGCTGGCTCTGTTCACCTTGGACACGTTTTCAATCGAATGGGAGGAAGTCGACGTCAGACTCCAGGACTTGTGGAGCCTGGTGTGATCGGGATGCAGCAGGTTGGTATCGATGGACAGATTCTGGGCACTGGCTGACTTGCACACACCTGCTGGAATATCCAAAGAGTCCGTCTCAGAGCGCTGGGACGACCTCTTCACCGCATTTATCTTTAACGTCGAGTCAAACAGGGAGGATTTGCGCATGTACGGCGACGGCGACGGCGACTTCATTGAACTTTTGTAACTGATGCTAATCGTGTCCGGCGTTCTCCGGAAAGATTCCGACAGGTTCACGCTTCTACTGCGGAAGGACCCGTCCCTGTCCTCTCGGCTGCACTGTCGGCTCATGCTCTCCGGGAACTCGGCGAGGCGTTTGATGATGGACCTCCCTATGGCACACCGAGAGCTCCGCTTCTTTGACAGGTGAGGGTTGTTTGCGGTCATCTTCTTCGTCTTGTGAACTTCCAACTGGGTGTATAGCTTCTTCAGTTCGTCCTGGTGCAGGTGGAGAAGGGAGGGAGTGGATGGAGGGAACGAGGGAAAGACAAGGAGAGTAACAAGTCAGAGGAAAGGTAGAATGTAGAATGTTTGAGGATAAAGGGTGGTCATAAAAAGTATGTCTATTATTTGGCTAACTCTATTCTACATATGGTCATCACTGATATTCAGGGATATTTATATTTCTTTTATTTAAATATGACCTTTGGAATTTCTTCCACATTTTGCAAACGATAGCCCAATGCGAGGTGATAACACGGCTGTGCAGGGACAAGAGAGTTTACCCGAAAGTCGTCAGGGTCCACGCTGCGCTCACTCCACGCAGAGTGAAAGCTGCTGTTGAGGTACGAGCCGGTGCGCCGCAGGTCCACTTCGTCCTCGTACACCTCTGCCGCGATCTCTGCTCTGCTGGGCTTAGAGACGTGATGGAACTGCAGGGACGCACACAAGCATCCAGCTAATGTTAACGACTCAAACATCGAGGGCTCCAGATCAGAAAATTCCCACATTTAAGAGTGCGCCCCCCCGACACTCGGAGCCTTGCAGAACGATAACTTCACACAGGTTAACGTGAGGTGAGGCCCCTTTAGGGAGGTTTCCTACTGAGATGTCATTGCACATCGCCCATTGTTGTTTAACGACGGGAATGCGCCACATTTAGGCTTTTGTTAAATGGCCTAAACGTGGTTTATATCTCACACTTGAAGCCACCATTTATGTCGTCGTGATCAGAAAAAGCCTTAACCCGAGAACTATCGCTCAAATTAAGAAAACACCATCACTAACGCCGGGCGAGATAATAAATACACCCAATAAAAAGTCATCAAAATATATCAAAACATGACAAATTTGAAACTGTGTCATGTCTAACAAAATGAAAGAAAAGCATCACGAGCGGACAAATGTAAAAATGCTCCAAAATTACTGGAAAATAAGGAATTTGAGAACAAAAAAATTCTAAAAAAATATATATATTGTATTTTTTTACTATGTTTATATAGTTTTTTAAAAGCTGTTAACAGTATTTTATTGTTCTTTACATTTATATTCTCACATACTTTTTAATTACAAGGTTTTTTCCATGTTATTTCATTCATTTCTAAAAAATATTTTGAACTCATACATTGTTCGTTGGTGTCAGATTATTGAAGGAAGGAAGGGCCCCCAGGGAATTCTTGCTAAGGGCCCCTACAGACTCTAGAACCGCCTCTGGGATTGACAGACTGAACGCTTTCACTGACAAACACAGAAGATGAAGATTACCTTAGGGATGAAGAGCAGGGCGAGCGTCACAGTGATGGTGATGTGTGTGTGTGTGAAGGAGAGCAGCAGCATCCAGTCAGGATGCAGAGAGGGGAAGGTGAACCTGAGACACACACACATCATTCCATCATCAGTGGCTCATTCCCACAACACACTCGCTCACACGCTGTTTGTGCAGGTGTTTTCTTCACCTGAACAGGTGGAACATGGAGGAGAGGAGCAGCTCGTTGTGGATGGCGATGCCCATGTAGCGAGGCTCGTGGAAGGCTGAGGGGACGGGTCTGACGGCCGTCCACAGGGAACTCCCCCAACACAGGAAGAGAAGCTCAGCTGTGGCAGGAAAAAACAGAGTCTGAGTGAACACACACACACACACACACACACACACACACACACACACACACACACACACACACACACACGGTATGGGGACCTCTCTCCTCTAAACTCCCTCTAAATTCCCTCTCTCTCCTCTAAACTCCCTCTCTCTCCTCTAAACTCCCTCGAAACTCCCTCTCTCTCCTCTAAACTCCCTCTAAACTCCCTCTCTCTCCTCTAAACTCCCTCTAAACTCCCTCTCTCTCCTCTAAACTCCCTCTCTCTCCTCTAAACTCCCTGTAAACTCCCTCTCTCTCCTCTAAACTCCCTCTTAACTCCCTCTCTCTCCTCTAAATTCCCTCTCTCTCCTCTAAACTCCCTCTCTCTCCTCTAAACTCCCTCTAAACTTCCTCTCTCCCCTCTAAACTCCCTCTCTCTCCTCTAAATTCCCTCTCTCTCCTCTAAACTCCCTCTCTCTCCTCTAAACTCCCTCTAAACTCCCTCTCTCTCCTCTAAACTCCCTCTCTCTCCTCTAAACTCCCTCTAAACTTCCTCTCTCCCCTCTAAATTCCCTCCCTCTCCTCTAAATTCCCTCTCTCTCCTCTAAATTCCCTCTCTCTCCTCTAAACTCCCTGTAAACTCCCTCTCTCTCCTCTAAACTCCCTCTAAATTCCCTCCCTCTCCTCTAAATTCCCTCTCTCTCCTCTAAACTCCCTCTAAATTCCCTCTCTCTCCTCTAAACTCCCTCTCTCTCCTCTAAACTCCCTGTAAACTTCCTCTCTCCCCTCTAAACTCCCTCTCTCTCCTCTAAACTCCCTCTCTCTCCTCTAAACTCCCTCTAAACTCCCTCTCTCTCCTCTAAACTCCCTCTCTCTCCTCTAAACTCCCTGTAAACTCCCTCTCTCTCCTCTAAACTCCCTGTAAACTTCCTCTCTCCCCTCTAAACTCCCTCTCTCTCCTCTAAACTCCCTCTCTCTCCTCTAAACTCCCTCTAAACTCCCTCTCTCTCCTCTAAACTCCCTCTCTCTCCTCTAAACTCCCTGTAAACTCCCTCTCTCTCCTCTAAACTCCCTCTAAACTTCCTCTCTCCCCTCTAAATTCCCTCCCTCTCCTCTAAATTCCCTCTCTCTCCTCTAAATTCCCTCTCTCTCCTCTAAACTCCCTGTAAACTCCCTCTAAATTCCCTCTCTCTCCTCTAAACTCCCTCTCTCTCCTCTAAACTCCCTCTAAACCCCCTCTCTCTCCTCTAAACTCCCTCTCTCTCCTCTAAACTCCCTGTAAACTCCCTCTAAATTCCCTCTCTCTCCTCTAAACTCCCTTTAAACTCCCTCTAAACCCCCTCTCTCTCCTCTAAACTCCCTCTCTCTCCTCTAAACTCCCTGTAAACTCCCTCTAAACCCCCTCTCTCTCCTCTAAACTCCCTCTCTCTCCTCTAAACTCCCTGTAAACTTCCTCTCTCCCCTCTAAACTCCCTCTCTCTCCTCTAAACTCCCTCTCTCTCCTCTAAACTCCCTCTCTCTCCTCTAAACTCCCTGTAAACTCCCTCTAAACCCCCTCTCTCTCCTCTAAACTCCCTCTCTCTCCTCTAAACTCCCTGTAAACTTCCTCTCTCCCCTCTAAACTCCCTCTAAACCCCCTCTCTCTCCTCTAAACTCCCTCTCTCTCCTCTAAACTCCCTCTCTCTCCTCTAAACTCCCTGTTAACTTCCTCTCTCCCCTCTAAACTCCCTCTAAACTCCCTCTCTCTCCTCTAAACTCCCTCTCTCTCCTCTAAACTCCCTCTCTCTCCTGTAAACTCCCTGTAAACTCCCTCTCATAATAATAAAAGCAGCAGCAGCAGCTCGACTGACCCACAGCCATCATGTAATCCCAGCGGTCCATGTAGCACAGGTTGAATCCCTGTCCCCGGGTCGTGGTGGTGGTGACAAACACGGGGATGTTGCGGTCGCGGTTCTGCAGAACGCCGACCGTCCACGCGCACAGGAACCAGCTGACCGTCATCAGCATCACTCCCAGAATCCTCAGCAGGTGGAGGCTGGACATGTAGGGAACTCTCTGGGCCGTACGCGAGAGGAAGACCTTCAGCACCCTGAGGAGCAGAGGACGCAGACGTCAGTGTACTGACTATACTATATATACTATATATGTACTTATGAAGGACCGTGTCAGTGGTGACGTGGTGAACCTGTGCATCTTCAGAGTGACTGTGCCGTAGACGATGGAGAAGCCGAGCATTCGGACCCAGCGCAGCAGGATGCACCTGAAGGTGCTCGGCCTGAAGAACAGGATGAAGACCTGCAGGTGAGAGAGAGAGACACTCAACGTGAAGCAGCTTTGAGATGTAAATATAGAACATTTACCATTTAAATAAAAAAAACACTGTATAAATACTTCAAAGGGCACATGTTGCCCCACAACTGACCTGTGACCACATACATCTGCAGTAATCTGGGCTGATTTAACTCAAACTCTTGTGATGAAAGTAACACGAGTTCTTAACCTTAGGTCTTTACGTTAATTCATACACCCATCAGTTACAGAACATTAGCAGAGGCGGTTCTAGAGTCTGTAGGGGCCCAAAGCAAACATTCCCAGGGGGCCCTTCCTTCCAACCAGTGTTCATCACCATTATGGTATAAATAATCTGACACCAACGAAAAATGTAAAAGTTTAAAATGAATGAAATGAAATAACATGGAAAAACCTTGTAATTAAAACGTATGTGAAAATATAAATGTAAAGAACGCAGCCTGTGAACAGGCAGGGCAGGCGACGGCTTGGGGCCCCGAGCTGATAGGGGCCCCCCCGACACTCGGAGCCTGAGGGCTGTTTTTACGCCTCCCCGTCCCCCTTAAACAACAATGACGTCTCAGTAGGAAACCCCCCCTAAAGGGGCCCCACCTCACTTTAACCTGTGTGAAGTTATCGTTCTGCAAGAGGATTATTTACAGTGTAATGCATATCTTTTTTACTCAGTTTATATATGTTTTTTTCAGTTATTTACAGTATTTTATTGTTATTTACAGTATTTTATTTTTATATTTTCACATACATTTTAATAATTTTTTAATTAAGGTTTTTCTATGTTAGTTCATAATTTTGAACTCATACATTTTTCGTTGGTGTCAGATTATTTGTAACATAATGGTGATGAACGCTGGTTGGAAGGAAGGGCCCCCTGGGAATGTTTGCTTTGGGCCCCTAAAGACTCTAGAAACGCCTCTGGTGAGCACACACACGAGCGTTGACGCCTCTTTAATTGCTCCAGTGAATCTAAAGACTGATCGATGATCGTTCAGTGCAGACGTTATGAAAACCAGCATCCGCCCACTGGCCTCGTTTACACACACGCACACACACACACACACACACACACACACACACACACACACACACACACACACACACACACACACACACACACACACATTCACCCTAACCCACAAATGGTCCATTATGATATAATCTGTGTCACATTGGTGCTCAGTGATCTGTAAAGAGCTCTAATCTGACCGTCCGTCCGTCACTTACTGGGAAGTAGAGAAGCAGAGAGCCAAACAAGATGGCCTCCAGCAGCAGGAGGCCCGACGCCCGGATTCTCTGTGCAGAGAATAACCACAGTTAGTTTGGTTTGTGTTTTCCTTTTTGTCGTCCTTTTGTTTTGCTTCATGTGAGACATCTGTCATTTGTTAAAAAATAGCACATCTAAGTGGCTCCGCAGCACCAGGATTGAAGAACCCTGTCATAGAGCAGTGTTTCCCAACCCTGGTCCTCAGGGAACTCTGCCCTGCCATGTTTTAGATGCTGCCCTGCTCCAACACGCCTGATTCAAATGAAACATTTTCTGAAGAAAAAAAATGGACAAAAGTTAAAATATTACATTTTTGGAAAAACTTTTTTTTAACAAAAGTTGAAATATCGCATTTTTGGAAAAAAAAAATTTTGAACAAAAGTTGAAATATAACATTTTCTGAAGAAAAAAATGGACAAAAGTTGAAATGTAACATTTTAAAAAATTTACAATTAATTTTTTTAAACAAAATTTAAACATTAAGTATTATAAAAAAAAATGTTTTTAACAAAAGTTGAAACACTAAATCATTTGAAACATTTACTAAACAATTATTTGAAGTTGGTTATCAGAGTTCTGCAGAGCTCGATGATGAGCTCACCATTTATTTGAATCAGGTGTTTTTTGAGCAGGGCAACATGTAAAACATGGCAGGACAGAGTTCACTGAGGACCAGGATTGAAGAACCCTGTCATAGACTGTTAGGTTAACCTTTTCTCTTACGTGGACGCACACTCTTCAACAGACATAACCTTTAAAGATGCAAAAGGGGAACTTTTTTTTAACGCAGAACCACTGAGTTTCCAACACTGTGGTGAACAAATTTCACGGTAAACGTTTAGAGCTATAACACATGAGACAATGATTGATTTAAATCTTTTTTTTTCATCATCATGTCCCACAGGCTTCATCCAAAAACAGCCGACTCACCCTGTTGCGTCGGTGCCTGTAGGCGGCCAGCATGCTGATGAAGATGAGGAGCATGAAGACGCCCTGCACGGCCAACACAGCTGCTCTGAGGAGCCAGTCCTCCTGCACCCAGCAGGGGGCGCCGTCCTGGCAGCTCTTACAGCCCGGCCAGCACGGCAGACAGATGGGCATGTTCGGGTAACACGTACTGCTGCCACGGCCGCCATCATCATCACCACCATCATCATCACCATCATCATCATCATCATCAGTGGCGTTCACAGGGCCACCATCTGCAGTGCATCAACACCCACACACACACATACATGTGAGGGCCACACACACATGTGACTTACAGCATCGTGGTGAAACCATTCATCGTAACTGGTGAAAATACAGTGAAAATACAGTTAGATCTGCTTTTTAGACGCTCGTCCTAGAGGCTGTTCACGATATTTGTGTTTCCTGTTTGACTTCAGGAGGAACACAAACGATTAGCTTTAACTAACTGCTAATTAGGTTTGAGCACAAATGTGCAAGAAATTACTTCTTTTTTTTTTATTATTATTTAATGTTTAAATTTTTGTCAATTTTTTTTTTCAAAATGTAATGTTTCATTGAATTTTTTTTTTTAACAAAAATTTAAATTTAAATTTAAAAAAAAAAAAAAAAGGATAAAAGTTGAAATATAACATTTTTAAAAAATGACAACATTTTTTTTTAAACAAAATTGAAACATTAAATTATTTTTTTTTTAGCAAAAGTTGAATTATAACATTTAAAAATAAAAAATGGACAAAAGTTGAAATGTAAATTGGAAGTGGGAGGGGCTTATGAAAATGAAACTCAGCTTTCATCAGGTGACTTTTTGTCGCGTTTCATGTACATGAACGAAAGTTGGTACACATGTTAATCGCGTCAGGACGGTCCAAAAAGTCAATGACGACTTTGCTGTAAGTCCTACAGGAAGGCGGCCATCTTGGGCGAATTTGCACCAATGCTACAAAATCGAGCTCGTTGAGTTTGCTCTTTGGTTCTAAGCAGACGCGGTTTGTCGTGAAATGTGTTGCAGAGTGAGGCGGTCAGCCTCTCAAATACATAAACAAACAAAACTATTGCTACGCAGCCATATGTGGTATTTCCCAAACATTGCGTCCTGATCCAGTGCTAAAGAGCAACAAATACACATGACTTTTTAATCCTACATCTTTTAAGTTAGATAACAGTTTTATATCTGATGATATTAGCGACATTAGCATGAGTTCACCAGCGTCTCTGGACTTGTAATAACACCCATAATAATAATAATAATGATATAAACTCACCTAACTCAGGGTTGTAGTAGCCCTCTTTACAGCGGCAGCAGTACTGACCCAGTCTGAAGCCTTGACCTGGAGTTGGTACGCACTGCAGAGGATAAACACACAATTTTACTGCATTTCAAAACTTGTTATCATTGGTCTCAGTGTGTGTGTCAGTGTGTGTGTCAGTGGGTGTGTCTGTGGGTGTGTCTGCTTGTCTTTGTCCCTGCAGGTTGGCCAGAGAAACCCCTTTTACCTGGTTTCCCTGCAGCTCACCTGCAGCACATCACTCTGATCGTCGCTAACGCTCGCTCAACCTTCTCGCTCGTCTTCTCAGCCACGGTAACTTAAATATCTTTTACGTCACAAAACAATCGTACGTAGACGAGTTCGGGGTTCAGCTAACTTAGCTTAGCTGCAGCTTAACACGGTCTGCGTGTTTTTTGGACTGTGGGAGGAAACAGGAAAACGATGCACACGTTATTTATTTTCCCTCATTTTAGTTATTATAGTTTTGATAATTACAGTTTTGTCTCGGTTGTGTTTCAAATGTTTAACACATGAACTCAAAGTGTGAAGCTGTGTTTAAACCCAACAAATGGCGTCTCGGTTTACAAACTATTGTGTCTTGGACGCGTGTAAATTCTTCTGTTTTTATTTATTTATTTAGCGTCGCAAACGGTAGCTGCTTCCTGATGATGTTAGCGAAAATTTTTGGCACAAATACACACAGATGGACACACACTTGGACGGTGTGTGTGTGTGTGTGTGTGTGTGTGTGTGTGTGTGTGTGTGTGTTCTTGTACTTGTGGCATACTGACGACCAGTGAGGGTTTTTAACCAACAAAGTGAGGTCATTTTTACGAAGTGAGGACATTTTGGCCGGTCCTCACTTTGTTTTCATTGAAATCACTTTCTTAGGTTGCTATAACATGCTATACTCAATTTGTTAAGAATTTTTTTTTTTCAAATTTTGGACGACATAGTATAGTATGACGCTTTTGTCAAATTTTGGGTCCATTTTTTTTTCTTCAAATCTTGAAAAAAAAATTTGGTCAACAAAAAAAAATAAAAAAAATGTTCCAGCCCTTTCTGCTCTGGGGCTCCACCTGCAGACATTGTATGGTACTGCAACCAGTAGTTCTTTGTAGATATGAAGTAGTAGATATTTGTAATTGTGTTGATTTATAAAGTTGAAATGCTGGTCCTCAGTATGCAGCAAGTACAAGAATGTGTGTGTGTGTGTGTGTGTGTGTGTGTGTGTGTGCGTCAGTCAGTCAATCTCAGTTAAAAGCTAAATGGACACATAATGCCTCGACTGAGAGTATTATCCTTTTCTAGGGAAATCCTGTGCGCACACACACACACACACACACACACACACACACACACACACTCTGACCTGTATATACAGTATATAAACTCAAACCTTCCCCCTCAGATGCTAATGTCACAGGCTGAACATTAATGTGATATGGATTACATGGATTCTTCATAGTTTGATCACGTTAAAGTCGTCACATGCTTCACACTCACAGTCGTCATGAATCAGATGAGTTTTCTTTGGTTTTCTCATGATTCCATTGTTCCTTCACGACTGCACTCGCTTACATTCACTGAGTTAGTGAAGCCGACAAAAACCTTTTTAACTACGGGAGGAAACTGGATTAAACCTGCATGAGTCTGACTGCTGTTTTTGTTTGTTTTTTAATGTTTCTGTCATTAACTGCCTCCTAAAGTGTCAATGTGGTCCAGATATAAGATGTAATTTGGTAAAAACTAAAAATGCATATGTTATATTATTATTATTATACATTTTCATCTATTTAAAGTAGAGCTGAAACAATTAATCGATTATTCATCGATTGCTAAATGAATCGTCAACTATTTTGATCATTGATTAATCGGTTTGAAGCTTTTTTTCATGATTAAAACAAGATTTAAAGATTGACAAACACTGATCAATGTTTTTTTTTAACGTTTTCTGACATTTTATGCACCAATAATCGACAGATTCATCGATTTCCTGAAAAGAAGACAATCGGAGATGGCAGACTTCACCCCATTCACGCAACACGCCTCTGGCGGCCTCTGTTGGTCATGTTGGCAAAGTGCAAGTGTGGAAGCACAGACAGACAGAGCCACTAAAAACAATAATTCACTCTAAAAGGCGCCATATGTAAGAATGTGGCCAAAAACAGTTACTACATTCAAAGTCAAAATACCGAGGTCTTTTTAGGTTTCGTGTTCTGACGTAACTGGCAACCCGTGGTTGCTCGGCAGCTGAGACTCTACTGACTGCAATGATTGGTAGACGGCGGTAGGTGGCGCCACATGACGCCAAAACATGATTTCAGAACATAAACATGATTTGCAGTCTGCAATATATATTTTTTTAATGCAAATATTTTGTCTGTACTGTTGTTGTTGGTGAGTTCAGTTTGTTATATGAACATTATTCCTGAGTCTCTGTGACATATTAGCAGGATTCTATGATTTATTACATAATGCACCTTTAATTAACAGACCGCTCCAGTTCCACTGTAGGCTAACGCTAACGATGCTCAAGGAGCTAATGCAGCTAACTGGTAAACGGGGCCTTACATAATGCACCTTTAACATTTTCTGACATTTTATGCACCAATAATCGACAGATTCATCGATTTCCTGAAAAGAAGACAATCGGAGACGGCAGACTTCACACCATTCACGCAACAAGCCTCTGGCAGCCTCTGTTGGTCATGTTGGCAAAGTGCAAGTGTGGAAGCACAGACGGACAGAGCCACTAAAAACAATAGTTCACTCTTCAGTGACGATGATTCAAAGGAAAACAAAGACCACATGGGATGAGATGGGACATAAATGGCAGAAGAAGCAGAAAGGTCAAAGGTCAAACAGGACACAGAGGGAAGTCGGAGACTCGGGAGGTGAGTTTGAATTGTTTGAATCGTCTAAAGCAGCGAGGGCACAACACTGTGGATTTAGGGATTTTTTTGGGACTGTTCTCATCTCTTGTGTTTCAAACCTCTGTGAGTGCAGAGCATAAAGGGGAAGTGTGCCAGCGAGGGCTGGATTATCGGCGTAATCCATCAGATCATCCCGCAGCCCGCCACCCAGCACGGCCATCTTTAAATAGATGGATGAGATGAGAGGGAGAGAGGATTGGGTCGAACGAGGCAGGGAAATGGACACTGAAGCAGAAAGACTGGTGGAGGAGGAGGAGGAGGAGGCTGAGCAGACAGAGGAGTGGACGTGTTCATGGGTAAAAGGATTTTTTAAAAAGCAAAAACAGAGCAATTAGTGGAGACAGAAAGGGCTTAAAGCTTTTGGGGAGGTCACAAACTGTTTGAGTATCTCTTCTCAAACACTGTCTAGAGCAGTGTTTCCCAACCCTGGTCCTCAGGGAACGCGGCCATGCCATGTTTTACATGTTGCCCTGCTCCAAAAAACGCCTGATTCTAATAAATCGTCAGCTCAACTTTTGCCAATTTTTTTCCCCAAATAAAGTTGTATTTCAACTTTTGTAAAAAAAAAAAAAAATCATGTTTCAAGTTTTGTCAAATTTTTTTCAAAAAAAATTATATTTAAACTTTTGTAAAAAAAAAAAAAATCAAACATTTAATATTTAAACTTTTGTAAAAAAAAATCCAAAAAAGTAATGTTTCAACTTTTGTTAAAAAAATTTTTTTTTTTTTTTTTAATGTTTCATCTGAATCAGGTGTTTTTGGAGCAGGGCAACATCTAAAACATGGCATGGCATGTTAATGTAGTAACCGTTTTTGGCCACATTCTTACATATGGCGCCTTTAAGACAAAAGTTAACATTTATTCATTCAAAACGAACAAAAACTTACTTCCTGTACAACAAAAATAACACAAACTTTAAACTTTGAAAAAAAAAAAGAAAAGAAATTCAAAATAGTTTTTTGAAGTTTATGAATTCAGAATCGTGGATGATTAGAATCGCGATTCCTATGTGATTTTTTCCCCCACCTCTACTGACAGCTGTATATGTGTCTTCTACGACCTCACACAGCTTGAGCTTTACCTCCATGGTTGTGCGATTGCACTGGTGCGTGTCGGCGAACCATCCGTCTCCCGTAGTCGTGCACTGGTCCAAGTCGATGTCCTGAATGTTGACGTCCACGCGGATCACGCCTCTGATGACGAGACACAGCGACACAACAGGTATTACCTTTTTCACGGGGGGCTAAAAACATGATTTCTGAGCCCTCACTTAACCTTTGACCTCCCACAGCTAAACCTTTTGTGGCGCATTTCAAAGGATTCTTAAGAAAACACGTTTTCTGAGGTGACCGTGACCTTTCACCACAAAGAATATGACGTCACTGTGACCCTGACCTGTGTTTCTACAAGAGAACGCAATGATTCAGAGGCTTCATCATGTGAATCAGGATGGACAGAACATGATGTTATGGATGAATTATCCTAATAAACCTCTGTATTTTCCCTCTGCAGAAACCTGTGTGGCCTTGAAGTGGATTCTCTTTTCAAAATGTCAGCTTTGATTTTACGTTTGGATCCAAAAGTTTTCTCTTCGGATGCCGATGATTGAACGTTTCCCTCAGAGCGATGGAGGAAAGGTAGCGGAGGTCGACGCAGGACGACGAGCAGAAGCAGGTGAGACGCAAAACAACTCGAAAAGAAATGATTTGTAAGAGCTGCAGCTCTGCTTTGATAAAAACATGAAAAGCTGAGATAAAAGCACCGACGTCTGATGGATGAGGAGCTAATGGACTCATTTACACACGGGTATTTTATTATTATTATTATTATTATTATTATTTTGTTGTTGTACGGCGACCTCGAGTGTCTTGAAAGGCGCCTTCAAATATAATGCATTATTTTTATTATTATTTTTATTAAACTGGACTCATACAGGACAACAGAGATGTAGAAGCTGATTAACTGACTCCATAGAGTTCTCATAGTTCAGGTGTTTATCTCACTTTATCTCACTTTGTAAAGCACTCTTTCTCTCGCACCAAAGTCAACACACAAAATCATCAATTTTACGTCACGTTTCTGCAGGGCCGGCCCAAGGCATAAGCGAACTAAGCCGCTGCTTAGGGCCCCGTGACCACTAGAGGGCCCCCAGGAGCAATTAACTCAAAAATAACAATTAAAGTTTTGATCGCTGTAGTTTATTTATAATTTTTCTCCCTGTTTTTATAAAAGCGTTTTCACAGTTTTTACATAGTTGTCGGATGTGATTATTTAACTTTATATTTTATTTATAAAACATTTTTTATGACCTTGTTCCCGGTGCCTCGGTGTTGATTTACATTATTATTTAAGTATTTGTTTATTTTATTTAATGCAGTGTTATTTTTTACATATAAAAGTCAAATATTTGTATTACAGGAGTGTATTTTGAATCCCGCCCCAAATACTGTGCACATTTTTAGATTTTCAGACCTTAATATCTTAATATTTTATTTATAAACCGTGTTTAATGTATTGATTCTCTGTGTCGCCAGTAGGGGGAGTTGCTGAGTTTGCCAAATATTAATTGAAATATTTTTCTGTAAGTTTACAAATCGGGTGTCTCTCACATTTAGTTTTACAAGTGTATTTGTATTCGTAATAGAGTAGAGTAAGTAGAATACCTTTAGTATAGTCGGTGTGTAAATGATCAATAATCATTATTATATGCAGTATTAGAGGGCCCCCAAATCACATTCTGCTTAGGGCCCCATGAAGGCTTGGGCCGGCCCTGTGTTTATGTTTTAAATTCTTCATTTTAAACGTACACTTATCTTGTAAACTTAAGCAGATATTGATTTTATTAAGTATCTAAAATCAGTTTTTCAGCCATGTTGTCTCTGAAGAGCTCGTCTTCATGTCTCAGGCTGGTTGTGTTGGTTGTGTGTGTGTCAGGAACACACACACACACACACACACACACAGTGCACTTAGCGCTGATTGTGTGTCAGTGCCACATACAACCACACTTCTAAAATAACAAGAAGATAATCCTTTAATGTATTTGAAATGCATTATTTTTTATTTTGTCTGTTTACCCAAAAAAAAAAGCACAGGACATTTTGTGAAAAGTGAGGACGTTTTGTTTTGTTTGGAATTAGGTTTTAGGTTAAAGGTTCGTCGTGTAGTCACGATGGTGAGGAGATGCATAATGTCTACGAGTGTCCTCACCAAGACTGCTGTACAGGAAAGTGTGTGTGTGTGTGTGTGTGTGTGTTCTTGTACTTGCAGTATACTGAGGACCAGTGAGGGTTTTTAACCAACAAACTGAGGTCATTTTTACGAAGTGAGGACATTTTGTTTTCAATGAAATCACTTCCTTAAGTTGTAAACATGCTACATGTTATATGTTTTTAACAGAGCTCCTCAATTTTGTACAAAAACCTGTTTTCCAGCCCTGGTGTTTCACACTCGTTTTGCTCTGGGGCTCCACCTGCAGACATTTTATGGTACTGCAACCAGTAGTTCTTTATAGATGTCGTTCATGAAGTAGATATTAGTAATTGTGCTGATTTATAAAGTGGAAATGCTGGTCCTCAGTATGCGGCAAGTACAATAATGTGTGTGTGTATGTGTGTGTTTTAGTGACCTCTTGAGGACCTTGAACTCTGACCTTCAGGTCAGGACCAGTCGTCCTCATGGAGACCAAAACCTGAGGAACTGATTCAGTTTAGGACGAAGATTTAAATTGTGCTGAGGTTAAAGTTAGGAGTCATTCTTTAGTTTGGACTCTCCAAGTCAACGCAAGTACTTAAAAGGAACCTATGGTCAAGTCTAAGGGCCAGTTCCAAGCAAGGTCTACCCAGAATGCATTGCGTGTTTTCACATAACAAAGATGGCGTCGAACGCAGCGAAACGAGTGCGATACAAATATAAGTATTTTCTTTGTTAATAGAGATATAAAAATGATCTTAGTTTAGGCCCATATTATGGATTACTGACGTCATTGTTGCCTAACATTTATTTTTATTTTACCATCTTTTGTCAATAGTCGGCCGGTGTGGTTTACTTTTCAATAAGTCGTGGTGTGTGGTAACTGTCAGCTGAATATTTGTATGAGTATCATCTTATAACTAACTGACAACCTAATAACTTGACTGACAAACGGATCAGAATAAATAATCCTGACGTAAATGTCTTCTTCTTCTTCTTCTTCTTCTTTTTTTTTGGAGTTGTCAGACTGGACGCAGCTTTGGCGTTATTCTGCCCCCTACAGTCTGAAGACGTATCTGCATTTAAGGGGTGTCCCATTTCTAAGTGACAAAATAACCCTCAACACTTGGTTTTGAGGCCAGTTGAGATTAAGGGTTAAGATAAGGAATTGGAATTGGCCCTTAGTCTAAGTCTAAACCCAGCTTTGTGAGGACATTTTGACCTAGTATTTATGTCCTACAACTTTAAAGGGCTTTTTCAAGGTTAAGACCTAGTTTTAGGGTTAAGGTTAGTTAAAAACACAGCACTCTGATAGCTGTGATGGGTAAAGAGTAAAGGGTAACCCTAACCCTAACCCTAAGGAGTGCATTGAGTGAAGCTCACCTGAATTCCGGTGTCAGGTCGGGCTTGAGGCCGTAGAAGGACGTGGACAGCGTGAGCATCCATCCTGGCACAAAATGGCCGTCCTTACAGACCAGAAAGGGGGCGCCGGCCCAGCGTACTCCGCTGCGGTCGGTCACGTAGCTGTCCCCCTGACCCCACTTGGGCGTGTCCAAGGTGCTGAGGTCGTTGAGGAGCAGCCGCTTGGTCAGCGCCGCCGCGGGTTGGTTGGAAGTGGAGAACTTAAAGCTTCTGAACCAGCTGTCGTCGGGCGCGGGTGCCGGCGGGTGCAGGCTCTCCCAGGCCCTGGACAGGTCCTGGAGAACGATGGTCTGCACCCTGGCCGCCGGGTCGCGGGCGGCTCGGAGCACCAGCTGCGGCACCGGGGACGTGGGCTCGGCGTCGAAGGTCAGGAAGGCCTGCTGGACCAGCGCGTCGGCCTCCAGGAGGGCGCGGACCAGGGCGTGGTACCACTCCATGTCCTCCTGCACCGTGCTCTCGCGCAGGTCACTGGCCTGGAAGATCATGTTGAGGAAGTTGGCGTAACTGGCCAGAGCGTCCAGAGCCGGCCGCAGAGGAGCGCCGAAGCTGACCGGCAGGGACCCGGTCTGACCCGGCGAGCCGTACGCCCGGGAACAGCGAGCCGCCTCCAGAGCGGCGGCGTCTCCGGTGTACAGGTATTCCTCTGCCGGTGACCAGTCGTCCTCCTGCTGCTCTGTGGGAGCTTCTGAAGGCGCGGCCGCAAAGCCAGAAGGTTCTGAGGGTCTGAGGGAGGAGACGTCAGAAGTTCTGTTGGTCAAAGAGTCGGTGCTGTTGTCTGTAAGGTCAGGAGTCACCTGGGCTGTGAGGAGGGACGGAAGAAGAAGAAGAAGAAGAAGGAGCCAAACAGAAGCCATCCTGGACTCACTCTGGAGAGGACGCCGACGGCTCTCGTCTCTTTTTGGCTCTTCACCCAACGACATCACATTTCTGCAGAGGTTACATCCTTTTTATTCACCAGGAAGCTGCTGCTGCTGCTGCTGCTGCTGCAGCGGTGATGGATGTCTGGTTCTGTCCTGCAGCTCCATCTGCACACACACACACACACACTCACTTTTGTCTCATCGTTCACCCTCAGTTTCCTCCAGACCAAGAGAAATGGATAA
Organism: Microchirus variegatus; assembly: GCF_963457635.1. Taxonomy (NCBI): domain Eukaryota; kingdom Metazoa; phylum Chordata; class Actinopteri; order Pleuronectiformes; family Soleidae; genus Microchirus; species Microchirus variegatus. The sequence goes on from NC_139824.1 coordinate 18,664,047, forward strand.
AAAGAGGAGGATGTAGGAGTGACGAGAGCCTCAAAGTTGTTGGGAATCCTGTGTCCTGTGAGGAGATGGAGGGATGGATGATGATGATGATGATGATGAAGAGCAGAAATCCTCCCTCTCTCTTCTACCTCCAGTCTATCTGTTGCTCTGCAGAGCTTCAGTCCATCTGACGGACTTTTGAGTGACGCTCCGACGTCCTCCCTCTCTCTCCTCCCTCTCTCTCCTCCCTCTCTCTCTCTCTCCCTCCCTCTCTCACTCCCCTTCATCCCTCTCTTCAATCATTCCCACTCCTGCTCTTCCCACCCCTTCATCCCCTCGTTCACATATGCCTCCCTCCTCCATGTGGAGTGGGAGGCTCACAGGTGCTGTGTGTGTGCGTGTGTGTGTGTGTGTGTGTGTGTTCTTGTACTTGCGGCATACTGAGGACCAATGAGGGGTTTTTAACCAACAAAGTGAGGTCCTTTCTACGATGCGAGGACATTTCTGCCGGTCCTCACTTTGTCTTCATTTAATTCACTTCCTGAGGTTGTAAACATGCTATACTCTGTTTTTAACACAGCTCCTCAATTTGGTACAAAAACCCTGTTTTCCAGCCCTGGTGTTTCACACACGTTTTGCTCTGGCGCTCCACCTGCAGACATGTTATGGTACTGCACCCGGTAGTTCTTTATAGATGTCATTCACGAAGTAGATAATTTGTGTTGATTTATAAAGTGGAAATTCTGGACCTCACTTTGCCAGCACTTTTACCCGGTCCTCAGTATGCAGCAAGTACAAGAATGTGTGTCTCTGTGTTCTTGTACTTGCGGCATACTGAGGACCAGTGAGGGTTTTTAACCAACAAAGTGAGGTCCTTTCTACGATGCGAGGACATTTCTGCCGGTCCTCACTTTGTCTTCATTTAATTCACTTCCTGATGTTGTAAACATGCTATACTCTGTTTTTAACACAGCTCCTCAATTTGGTACAAAAACCCTGTTTTCCAGCCCTGGTGTTTCACACACGTTTTGCTCTGGCGCTCCACCTGCAGACATTTTATGTTACTGCACCCAGTAGTTCTTTATAGTTGTCATTCACGAAGTAGATAATTTGTGTTGATTTATAAAGTGGAAATGCTGGACCTCACTTTGCCAGCACTTTTACCCGGTCTTCAGTATGCAGCAAGTACAAGAATGTGTGTCTCTCTGTGTGTGTGTGTTCTTGTACTTGCGGCATACTGAGGACCAGTGAGGGTTTTTAACCAACAAAGTGAGGTCCTTTTTACGATGTGAGGACATTTTGTCCGGTCCTCACTTTGTTTTCATTCAAATCACTTCCTTAGGTTGTAAACATGCTATACTCCACCTGCAGACATTTTATGGTACTGCACCCAGTAGTTCTATATAGACGTCATTCATGAAGTAGATATTTGTAATTGTGTTGATTTATAAAGTGGAAAATGCTGGTCCTCAGTATGCGGCAAGTACAAGAATGTGTGTGTGTGTGTGTGCGCACGCGCGTGTGTGTGTGTGTGTTAGATGTGGGTTAAGCTCTGCTGCATTTGGACGTCCATCAAGTCTCTTCCTGATGAATGGATGGATGGATTAACCCCTCTGTCACAGGGAGAGTGGATGGAGAGGAGGGAGGTGTGTGTGTGTGTGTGTGTGTGTCTTCTGTCATAAACACTGACCTTGTGAGGACCAGTCGTCATAGTCCATAGGACCAGAACTGGTTAAGTTTAGGGCTAGGATTTGAGGGTTAAGTAAGGGTTAGTCATAAACTGGTTAAGGTTGTAGGCTGTGTGCGTGTGTGTGTGTGTGTGTGCGTGTGTGTGTGTGTGTGTGCGCATGTGTGTGTGTGACTGCATTAGACGTGTGAAGAACAAAAAGAAAGAAATGATGTGTGTTCACTGGGAGGAGTGATGATGATGATGATGATGATGATGCAGGGAAGAATCCTTGTTCTGGTGACCATGGCAACAGGTTTCTGAGCATCACACACACACGCACACGCACACGCACACGCACACACACACACACACACACACACACACACACACACACACACACACACACACACACACACAATAAAGTAGCAGAAGTAGCAAAAACAACTGCATTAAGCCACGTGTCATCATCATCATCATCTGCCAATCAGAGCCAGAGCTGATCATCACCTGAGTCTGTGACAGAGTCATGTGACTCAGTCAATGTTCATATATATGATGATATTTATTTAACTGATGTTATTGTGTTTTTGTTGACAGTGAGTGTGTGTAGCAAACACAAACACAGAGAAAATGTCAAAAGCAGCAGAAAAAGAAGATTATAATAAGTTTCAGTAAAATAAAGCTGACGCAGCGTGTTTCTCAAAGACGTTTCATAACGTTCTGCACAAAATAAGTGACTTAACTCGTCAAGTAAGATTTAGCAAAACTTACGTGACAAACTGAAAATAGTAAAAATATGGCTTCAAATTTTCAAACTGTTGCATGAGCTTTATACATGATTGTCAAACTATTATGGTCTGTATCCACCTCTGGTGATGAACAGTCACCAGTTGATCATAAAACATGTCCAAACAGCAGTTGTGACAAAAGGCCAACATGGAGATCACAGGTGGAAATGATCACATGAATAATAATAACTCACATGTCATCATGTCATCATGTTATCAGTGTGTTTTGCCGCTATAAAATGCATTTGTAAAATACAAAATGGCCGCTGTAACATCAATACTGACGCCTCTGACCTCTGACCTCTGATGTGCATCACATCAATGCTGCTCACAGTGTTAGTTTGATTACACACACTTACACACACACACACACACACACACGCACACGCTTGCACAGCATTCATAGTGAGGACACATCATAGACATTAGCCTCTTCCTAACCTTAACCATCACAAATAAATGCCAAACCCTAACCTTAACCTAACCTTAACCTAACCCTCACTTCATTCTATAACCATACACCATGTATGTATCTTATATGTGGAACTGATCTTTGTCCCCATAAGGACGACAACACACACACACACACACACACACACATTCTTGTACTTGCTGCATACTGAGGACCAGCATTTCCACTTTATAAATCAACACAATTACAAATATCTACTTCATGAATGACATCTACAAAGAACTACTGGTTGCAGTACCATAAAATGTCTGCAGGTGGATCCCCAGAGCAAAAGGGGCTGGAAAACTTTTTCGATTTTAATTTATTTTTAAAAATTTTGGTCCAACATTTTACAAAAACGTCATACTATACTATGTAGACCAAAATGTAAAAAAGAATTTGACAAAAAAATGTTGGTCCAAAATTTGACAAAAACGTCATACTATACTATGTCTTCCAAAATTAAAAAAAAAAATTTGACCCAAAATGTGAAACAAAAATTTGAAAAAAAATATTGACCCAAAATTTGAAGAAAAAAAAATGACCCAAAATTTTTGGTCCAAAATTTGAAAAAAAAATTTGGTCAAAAAATTGAAAAAAGAAATTTGGTCCAAAACTTGAAAAAGGAAATTTGGTCCAAAATTTGAAAAAAAAAAATTGGTCCAAAATTTGAAAAAAAAATATGGTCCAAAATTTGAAAAAAAATTATGGTCCACAATTTGACAAAAACGTCATACTATACTATGTCTTCCAAAATTAAAAAAAAATTTTTGACCCAAAATGTAAAACAAAAATTTGACCCAAAATTTGAAAAAAAATATTGACCCAAAATTTGAAGAAAAAAAAATGACCCTAAATTTTTGGTCCAAAATTTAAAAAAAAAAATTTGGTCCAAAAATTTAAAAAAGAAATTTGGTCCAAAACTTGAAAAAGGAAATTTGGTCCAAAATTTGAAAAAAAAAATTTGGTCCAAAATTTGAAAAAAAAATATGGTCCAAAATTTGAAAAAAAAATTATGGTCCAAAATTTGAGAAAAAGTCGTCCAAAATTAAACATTTTGACAAATTGAGTATAGCATGTTATAGCAACCTAAGGAAGTGATTTCAATGAAAACAAAGTGAGGACCGGCCAAAATGTCCTCACTCTGTAAAAATGACCTCACTTTGTTGGTTTAAAACCCTCACTGGTCCTCAGTATGCTGCAAGTACAAGAACACACACACACACACACACACACACACACACACACACACACACACACACACACACACACACACACACACACACACACACACACACACACACACACACTAGGTTTAATGGCCTCTAATCCACTCTGCTCTCTTCATCTGCAGCCATCACCATTGAGTGTCCTGCACTGCCCTCTGCCGGTCACATATCATACTGCAGGTTAGTGTTTCTATCTTATAATAAAGAAATGGCAGCAATTCCCTGTCCCATCATTCATTCATTCATTCATTCCACACAGAGTTATCCTACATTTTATAATATGTTTTTTTGAGCTGGTGTTTTGTTTCTGTGTCTGATACGTTTGTACACTTTAGTCTTGTTGCCTATTAACTATTTATTTTAACACTCTTTGATTTGAACTGTAATTCTGTTTTGTATAATCTTTATTTTCCTTTGTTGTGAACAGTTTGAGCGTCCTGACCTGATGAGAACATGTGGACACAAAGATCAGTCAGGTGAGTCATATTTACACTATTTTTATTATTATTATTAATATTATTTTAAATACATTTAAAGACAAAGGACAAACTGTATTTTTTTTTTTGCAGGTAAATAATATTTTTAAATTTTTCACAATTATTTTCAAGCATTTGCACACAATATTTGCAGAAATACACATTTGCATACAATTGATAACATATATATGTATATTAAAAACCCTCAGGGCCACCGTAGGGCTGGGCCTTTGTGGCAATGACAAACTTTTTGCTTACATTAAAATCCCAGTTCTCTTTATTATCACATTTCAGTGAATGAATGTGATTACAAGCATTTTATTTGGATTTTTCAGGCTTGATATCTGTTATATTTAATTCCATTTTTGATGTATTCCTGATGTTAGATGTCAGTCTTTCAGGTTTATGTGATATGTCAGGTCACAACATGAAAAGTGTGTTTTATGTCATATACTTGAGGTCATAACACAGACATTTTGGATGCAGCTGATTTGCAGAGACTTCCATGACGCTCCAGCTGAATCAATAAGAAACGATGCTCACTCAGACTCATATTTCCCTCGTCTGCGTTCACATCCCCGTGCATTTTAAAAATCCTCCTCCGTGTTTCTGTTTCACCCACGGAGCTCATTAACAGCAGAATCTGGAGCATGAAGCAGAACTTCAACAAATGCTAGGTTGGGTTAATTAATCCGTTATCTCTCCAAACATATTCTCCAAAACTGTGTTTTTATACCAAACTCTTTTGTCTTATAACATGATATATGAACACTATACTATCATGTTAATACAAACACAGAGAGAAAGGCCCTCACTTGAACTGGGATTCTAACAGTGACCTACTGCAGTGAGGCAATCGTGCTCATCACCAGACCACCATGTGGCCCTGTTATAGATATTATATATAATATATTATATATTCAATAAATCTTAATGGATTAAGGTGGAAACTTGTCACACATACTTTATATAGTATATTTGACACTCACTGGTTGGAAGGTGTATTTAAAGGTGCATTATGTAATAAATCATAAAATCCTCCTAATATGTCACAGAGATTTAGGAATAATGTTCATGTAACAAACTGAACTCACCAACAACAATGAAAAAAAATATTTTGCAGACTGCAAATCATGTTTATGTTTTGAAATCATGGTTTGGCGTCATGTGGCGCCACCTACCGCCGTCTACCAGTCATTGCAGTCAGTAGAGTCTCAGCTGCCGAGCGACCACGGGTTGCCAGTTACGTCAGAAATCCAAAACTAAAAGACCTCGGTATTTTGAATTTGAGTGTAGTAACTGTTTTTGGCCACATTCTTACATATGGCACCTTTAAATATATTTAATCTTTATTCTGTGTAGAACTGTATATTTTGTCACTGTTTTATCTCTGAAGCATTTTATAAAATTATATTATATGTTTATATTATAGGCTTCTTATTATTATTAGCCATGTTGTTACAGATGTCTGTATGTGGCACTTTTTCCACTCGCATTTTAATTTATTTTATTTTGAAAAAGGACTTAAACTGTGTGCAAAAGCAGATGTGGAGTTTGATGATGATAAATCTGAAGGTTGCTCATGAATAATAACATATATATATATATGTATTTATATATATGTGTGTGTATATGTATGTGTATATATACGTATATATATATGTGTGTATTTATACATATATATGTATATATATATATATACATATATATGTATGTGTATAAATGGTATTATATGTTTATATTATAGGCTTCTTATTATTATTAGCCATGTTGTTACAGATGTCTGTATGTGGCACTTTTTCCACTCGCATTTTATTTATTTTATTTTGAAAAAGGACTAAAGCTGTGTTTAAAAACAGATGTGGAGTTTGATGATGATAAATCTGAAGGTTTCTCATGAATAATAACATATATATATATATATATATGTATATATATGTGTGTGTATATATATATATACATATACATATGTGTATGTATGTATTTATATATATGTATGTATATATGTATGTATTTATATATACCTATATATATGTATACATATATATAGGTATATATATATATACATATATATATACATATATATATATATATATATGTATATATATATATATATATATATACATACATATATAGGGTATATGTATGCATATATATATATATATACATATATATGCATACATATACACAGGACCAGTGATGATGGAGTAAAGACGTTAAGCAGCAGCAGCATCTGTTCATGTGTGATATAAAACAGCTTCACACTCATTGACGCTGTACTTGTCATCATCGGCGCTGATGATGGAGCTCCTGGTGTTATTATTATGGGCTGAGCGGAGGAGGAGCGGGTGGGGCCGGGGTGGCTGATGGGAACACAGACTGTGGTCACTGACCGGAGACTCTCTCTCTCTCTCTCTCTCTCTCGCTTTACTCTCTCTCTGTGTCTCTCTCTCTCTCTCTCTCTTATTCTGCTCAGTTCAGACCGCATGTCTGACCCGGGGGGTCCGCCTGCTGCTGGGAGCCAACTGCATCCATTGCCCCTGAGCCCTGACGGATGGATGCGCCCCTGACGTAGAGCAGGAGGATGAAAACCAGCGCCTGACTTACCGTTATTTTTATTTATTTTTTATTTGGCATTTTCGCTCACAGCCTGTTTATGGGAGGCAGGAGCTGCTGCTGCTCGGCCCTTTCTTTATCACAGGGAAGATGCATCCGCGGTTAGCGATGTGAGGAGCGCAGCAGGTCGCACTATCATCCCCATTTCGCGATCCTGAGGAATAATTATGAACAACGCGCAAGAAATGTCGCCCGATTTCGTCTTGATGCGCCTGGTTTCCGCGGCCGAGGATGACCGCTTGGACGCAGAGAACGGGAATCTGCCGCCGGGAGGAGTGGTGCCAGGGCTGGGTAAGGAGGTGCTGGCTCACAGCGGCGTCAAGGCGGCTTTGGACATCAGCCGAGATCCGACCGCGGTCGTCGAGCATCCCGGCGGCCGCCTGAACAAAGCGCAGCCGAGCGGGGAGGGCACGGCTGCACCTGACACCGGGGTGACGGAGAGCCGAGCCCCGCTGTCCGCGCCTCCTCCGCCGCAGAGCCCCATGGAGGCCCAGGGCTTTGACTTTGCTGCCAGTCCCGGCCTCCGGCCTCAGCTGCTCGTCTTCTCCAATATAATGCGCAACGAGGACGGGATTTTAGAATTAGAGCGTCGGAATCAGCCCAGGGATGCTGTGGGTTTGGAGCAGAGCCCGGGCCCGGCTGTCAATAACAACATCCTGAGTCCTGCAGAGGCTCAGCAGCATCAGCATCAGCAGCAGCAGCATCATCAGCATCAGCAGCAGCAGCAGCATCAGCAGCATCATCATCAGCAGCAGAACCTGCTGGAGCGGACATGGGGAGCACATCCGCCGCTCTCTGCGTCCGCTGAGATGCACGGAGCTGCGGATCTGTGCCGCCGGCATCGACTCATCGCCACCCCGCCCGAGTGGCCCTTGTTGTCGGAGAGAAGCAACCCTCTCACCGTCATTGAAACCTCGAAATGGGGCTGCGCCACCAGGGACAGAGAGGGAGCCGTGTTCGAGCTGGCCCGGCGGTTCGGGGAGCTCGGGGTCGGCGCGGTGCCCAAGATGCTGCTCAAAGCCGGGGAGCTCCCGCAGTGTTCGTGTCAGGGCGCACACGGGCCCGGGGGAGGCGGGGTGGAACCCGGGGGTGACCCCGCGGAGACCAGCGATGCTCTGCTGGTGCTGGAGGGGCTGGGCAGCGGGGATGTGGACGGCCTGGGCATGGACGAGTGTCCCGGGGACGAGGGGGACGACGAGAGCGGACGCCGCCAGTTTTTACTCAACAGGAAGCGGGAGATAGTGGAGAAAATGTCCGGGACTTTCTCCATTAGCAGCTTCCAGGCGGAGCTGAGGAGGCAGGTGGAGGGGATGGCCCCTGCCGCGACCCAGGCGACCCAGGCGGCGCAGGTGTGCAGCGTGCACGGGGGCTCCGCCAGCCGGCCGCCGCAGGTGAGCTCTGGGGACGCGGCTGTGGTCGCGCAGCTTTCGGCCACACCGATTCAGAACTCGCCGTGGACCATGAGTCCGAACCTGAGCCAGGCTTCGACGCCGAGGCGGCGGCCGGAGCGGTGCGCCAGCGCGCCGCGGACTCCCACGGGCCGCGCCGGTGCGGCTGCGGAAAAGACCCTGAAAGTTCCGGGGAAGTCCAAAAAGGGCTCGCTAAAGATCCGCCTGAGCAAACTGTTTCGGACTAAAAGCTGCAGCGGCTCCAATCACCTGCTGGACAAGAGGCCCTCGGTCACCTACTCTGTGTCTTCTGCCGGGAGCCTGGTGGACATGGCGAGCGCTGCTGGAGCGGAGCAGGACACGGACAGGTGAGTCCTCCGCTGTCCGACACTGACCAACACTGGGTTTGTATTTAAGGCCAAAATCCTCGCATAAACAAACATTTTAGAAGGAAGAGATTGTTGAAATCTCCAGTATGTAACTTATGTTAGCATAACACTGCTGCTAGCTGTTAACTTGGTGTCATGTTTCAGAGAAGTTGACCTACAGTTGGCCGCCATCTTGCTTTACTAGCAAAGCTGCGATGCTAACGCCGCGTCACTCTGTGTCGCCACAGACGCTAACAACAAAACACTGCTATACTTAGAGCTGCAACTAACGATTATTTTCGTAATTGATTAATCTGTCGATTATTTTCTCGATTAATCGATTAATCGTTTGGTCCATTAAACGTCAGGAAATGTTAAAAAACGTTGATCGGTGTTTGTCAAACCTGGTAATGACGATGTTCTCGAAAGTCTTTGTTTTTGTCCACAAACCAAAATAATTCAGTTTTAATGATTTCGTTGTTTATGTGGAGCAAAGAAACAAAGAAAATATTCACATTTAAGAAGCTTGAACAATCAGAAATCTGGTTTTAATCATGAAAAAAAGCTTCTAACCGATTAATGGATTATCAAAATAGTTGAAGATTAATTTAGTAATCGATTAATAATCGATGAATCGATTGATAATCGTTTCAGCTCTAGCTATACTGAGACACACACACAGTAGCTGATCATTAGCATTGACTCTAACACATTATATATGTGCGTTATTGGCACTTTTCCATTCTACAGTTGTAGCACGACTCAGCTCTACTTGATTTGTTATCAGACGCGTTTTTAGAAGGAAGAGATAGTTAAAGCTCCAGTATGTAACTCATATTAGCATAACACTGCTAGCTGTTCACTTGGTGTCAGGCTTCAGAGAAGTTGACCTACATCTTGCTTTACGAGCAAAGCTGTGATGCTAACGATGCGTCACTCTGTGTCTCCACAGACGCTAACAACAAAACACTGCTATACTGACACACACACACACACAGCAGCTGATCATTAGCATTGACTGTAACATATTTTCCATATACAGTTGACCTACAGTTGGCCGCCATCTTGCTTTACTAGCAAAGCTGTGATGCTAACGCCGTGTCACTCTGTGTCTCCACAGATGCTAACAACAAAACACTGCTATACTGACACACACACACACACACAGTAGCTGATCATAAGCATTGACTGTAACATATTTTCCATGTACAGTTGACCGCCATCTTGCTTTACTAGCAAAGCTGTGACGCTAACGCCGCGTCACTCTGTGTCTCCACAGACGCTAACAACAAAACACTGCTATACTGAGACACACACACACAGTAGCTGATCATTAGCATTGATTGTAACACATTATATATGTGCTTTATTGTCACTTTCCCATTCTACAGTTGTAGCACGACTCGGCTCTACTTGATTTGGTATCAGACGCGTTGTTAGAAGGAAGAGATAGTTAAAGCTCCTGTATGTAACTCATGTTAGCATAACACTGCTGCTAGCTGTTCACTTGGTGTTGTGTTTCAGAGAAGTTGACCTACAGTTGGCTGCATTAACTATATCATTGTGAATAATAATAATAATTAAAATACATGGAATTGACAAAATTCTATTTAAAAAAAATGTAAATTCTTTAAATTTAAGCCTAATTATTTGTGTTTTTTTTAATTTTACCATATTTATAGTCAATTGTTCAATTCAATAAATAAATAAACTAGGTACTATCTGAAATGAAAGATAATGAAGCAGTGAAAGATTGTATTTACAGTGTGTTGTCACAAATATCACTGAGTGCAGAGAAACAACCTGTGTGCAGCTTCATACCCACATATATCTCTAAATATAAATATTTGTTATGTTTAAGCTATATTACGTTTGCTTGATTTGATATATACGGTGATATGTACGTATGTATATATGAAATTAAAAAGTAGGATCGGATTCTTCCCATGGTCCAGCCAGAGCTAATTCTTGAGACGTGAACTGTGTGTTTCTAGATGCAGATGTTTGTCAGAGCTCTTACAGCCTGTGTGTCATCATTCACAGCATCAACACACTGAAGAAATGTGTTAAAAAAACACACAGACTGTCAGAGCTGAAAGAGTTAGAGAAAGCTGCAAAAACACAACAACAACAACAAAAGAAAGAAGCATATAAAGCTGATGATGTGAACCTCTGTAGTTTTTCTTCTTCATGTCTCTCCTGCAGCCACATCCAGCCCAGACTGACCAGGGCCCACAGTGCCTTCTCCCCTGCCTCCCTCTCTGCCTCCCTCTCTGCTTTCACTGGTAAGAAGCTGCTGGATCTGTCTCTCTGACACAGTCTCACCTCAGTCTCTTTATTCACTCATTTATTCACATTAGTTTATTGTCTATGATATGATCGGGGAAAACAAAGCAAAGGGAAATCTCTCTCTGTTTCCTGCGTCTGAACGAGCTGAGGTTGTTTCAAACACAAATGTTCACTATTTATCGTTCTTCTGTCACGCAAAGTAAAAGCAGCTTCAATGACTGTGTGGACTGAAGGTGTTGATGTTGCTTCACACAGACAGACAGAGGTCAAAGTGACCCCAGTCTGCTGTAATACACCTGTGTTACACACCTGTGTTACACACCTGTGTTACACACCTGTAAGTCACCACTGAGGGAAACATTGATCTCTATCATTTAAAACACAACCAACTGCTGAGAGAAAGAAAACATGCATGTTGATTTCTCACAGCAAGAAAGCCACTATATAACTGTATCACTATAACTACTACAAAACTATACAATAATATAACTATATAACTATGCATGTATAACTATATAAATATCTAACTATACCTGTATAACTGTATAAATATATAATTATAACTGTATAACCATATATATATATATATATATATACAACTTTAACTATGTAACTATAACTATATAACTATACAACCAACTATAACTGTACAACTGTAACTATATAACTGTATGACTTTATACATTTTTAATTATAAATGTATAATTATGTAACTATACAACTATAACTGTATGACTATATAAATATATAACTGTATAATTATGTAACTATACAACTATAACATTAACTGTATAGCCATATAACTATACAACTACTATACAACTATAAATGTTTAACTTTAACTGTATAATATACAACTATACAACTATAACTGTATCATTATATAAATATACGTATACATATATAATATATCTATCTATGAGGCACAAGAGGTCTGTGTTTACAGTGAGAAGAGTAATGTGGTCTGTAAGTCAACTGGTAAAAACAAGAAAATAAGTGACTGAAATAATAAGATAAGTAAATAAATAAGTAAATAAGTAGATACATGAGTAGATAAATGAATAAATAAAGAGACACAGCTCAGACCTCCCTCACAGTGTCAGTGTGTTTCTGATCTTTCTGTTGAATGAAGGCGAACACCAACGAGGCGGACACATTAAAGCTGCACCAGGCGATAGTTCATGTTGTTGTTGTTGTTGTTGTTGTTGTTGTTGTTGTCATCACAGGCTGAAGCACTTATTAGAAGTCCTTCATGCTCGTGTTTACCCTCCCGTCATCAGCCTGTGATGTTCCACAGAGCAGAGACAGAGGACTCCTCACACCAGAGCCTTTCATTTCCTTTCGTTTCCCTGCAGAATTTCACTTTGGTGAATCTGCAGCGTCTCAATTAGTGAGGATGGGATTTTTCTTCTCTTTGTGTTGGTGTGTTGTTTTTTTTATTGCAGTGATTTAGGCTGATTAGCTGGGTGTAATTTTCCATAAACATCCTGCGTGGTGCAGCTTTAATGGCACTCTGCAGCAACAGGAGGCAAAAACACTGATACACAGACAAACCACAGCCTCTTTCACTTCTTCTTTTCCTTCTTCTGCTTCGTTCCACTTCCTTCTTTCACTTTTCCTTCTCTTCCCTCTCTCCCTCGTATATCCGTGGTCTTGTTGTGTGTCTCTGCAGGTGAGACTGTTTCTCTGATGGATGTGGATATTTCACGGCGAGGGGCGAACACGCCACACCCTCCCACGCCTCCTCCTCCTCCACGACGAAGTCTCAGCCTGTTAGGTACAGTTTTTCACCTTCCTGCTTTGACACAACACTTCCTGTCAACATTAGCCTGTCCACAATAATGACAACACTGTGAGGAGCGTTGTCGAAATGTGCGATAATGGAGAGGTTTTTTGAATGTAAACGGTTAAAATCTGCCTTAATCTGGCTTTAAAGACAAATACAGAGAACTAACAAAACTAACTAAATCCTTTCTGATCTTACAAAAATATAAAAAAATGTAATGTTACAAAAACACAAAAAATAAATGTTATTAACATTACAATAGAAACAGAAATATGTCTCAATTAAATTAAATTAATCATTCAAAATCTCAATAATGGAAATACACGACCATTAATTTATTGTGGGTGTTTTTTATCGCAGTGTGTGACCACATGGTACACACACACACATATTCTTGTACTTGCCGCATACTGAGGACCAGCATTTCCACTTCATAAATCAACACAACTACTAACAACTACACGAACTACTGGGTGCAGTACCATAACATGTCTGCAGGTGGAACCAGGTTTTTGTACCAAATTGAGGAAATCTGTTAAAAAACAGAGTAAAGCATGTTTACAACCTAAGGAAGTGATTTCGATGAAAACAAAGTGAGGATGGGACAAAATGTCCTCACTTTGTTGGTTAAAAACCCCTCACTGGTCCTCAGTATGCGGCAAGTACAAACACACACACACACACACATTCTCCTGCGTCCTCGCTCCTGCGTCCTCACCCTTATGTTCTCACTCTTATGTCCTTGCTGTTATGTCCTCACTCCTGCGTCCCCACTCTTATGTCCACGCTCCTGCGTCCTCGCTCCTGCGTCTTCACTCATGCGTCCTCGCTCCTACGTCCTCACTCCTGCGTCCTCAATCTTATGTCCTCGCTCCTGCGTCCTCGCTCCTACGTCCTCACTCCTGAGTCCTCACTCCTGCGTTCTCACTCCTGCGTCCCCCCCCCTGTGTCCTCGCTCCTGCGTCCTCACTCTTATGTCCTCACTCCTGTGTCCTCACTCCTGTGTCCTCGCTCCTGCGTCCTCCCTCCTGCGTCCTCGCTCCTTCGTCCTCATTCCTGCGTCCTCACTCTTATGTCCTCACTCCTGCGTCCTCACCCCTGCGTCCTCGCTCCTGCGTCCTCACTCCTGCGTCCTCATTCCTGCATCCTCCCTCCTGCGTCCTCCCTCCTGCCTCCTCACTCCTGCGTCCTCCTGGAGCCTCCTTGTCCCTCTTCAGGTGTATCTTAGTTCATTAGAAGATCCTGGGGGAACAGTTCCTCGTCCACTGGAGGAGAACTGGAGGCTTCTTCCCCTTCTTTTCATTCCCTTGCTTCCTCCTCACCCTCTTTTCCTTTACCGTCCTTCCTCAATCTCTTCTCCTTTCCTTGTTGTCCTTCCTCCAGATGACATAGCGGGGCCCCAGCCTGGGCCCTTCCTAGTTATGGGTGCGTCCCTGCAGTCCCTCCCCCTGCCTCTCCCTCCTCCTCCTCCTCCCTTCCACTCCACCATGCAGCACAGTCTCAGCCTCAACGGTAAGACGCGGCGTTAAAGTGCTAAAGTGTTTGAATGTGGCCGGTACGACCTGACGGCCGAGCACGTGTCAGACCTCGTCTCTTCCCTCTGATCTCGTTCAGACGCCTTCCTCCGGGCTCTTCCTCACTCGACATCGTCATCGACCGTGGCTGACGCTCGACCCCCCACCAGACAAGCTCCGCCCCCCATGCTGTGCGCCCTGCGGCGGTCTGAGGCCAGCAACTTCACCGCCAGTCTGAGGGAACTGGAGAAGGTAGGGAGGAATGTTTCTGATGATTATTCATCTGATTTGCTTTGGCCACAGCAGTGAAATCATGATTTGATGATTCAGTGAGTTTATTGATGGATATTTTCATCTTTTACTTTAAAGCTGTAGTGCACTCTAAGAAATAAGGGTTCCAAAAGGGTTCTTCTACAAGGGCTGATGTTCTACCTGGAACCATTTGCTTCTGAAAAAGGGGTTTTCAAGGGTTCTTGGTAACACTAATGGTTCCAGTAAGAACCATTTAGATCCAGAGAACCCTTTAAAACCCCTTTTCTCAATAAAGACACTAAGGGTTCCAGGTGGAACCTTTATAAAAATGTTCTACCTGGAACCATTTGCTTCTGAAAAACCCTTTCTTCGGGAAATGGTTTTTCAAGGGTTCTTGGTAACACTAATGGTTCCAGTAAGAACCATTTTGATCCAGAGAACCCTTTAAAAACCCCTTTCTCAATAAGGACACTAATGGTTCCAGGTAACCTTTTTATAAAGGTTACCTGGAACCATTAGCTTCTGAAAAACTATTTCCCGAAGAAAGGGTTTTTTAAGGGTTCTCTGGACCATTTTGATCCAGAGAACCCTTGAAAGCCCCTTTTCTCAATAAAGACACTAAGGGTTCCAGGTGGAACCTTTATAAAAATGTTCTACCTGGAACCATTTGCCTCTGAGGGGTTCTTGGTAACACTAATGGTTCCACTAAGAACC
>NC_139824.1:18682065-18804565 GCF_963457635.1 Microchirus variegatus
TCAACAAAATAAAACAGTAACGCATGTTTTTTAACAAAAGACAGAGCAGAAAAACAGAAAACTGCTCTTTATATATATATATATATATAAATATATATATATATATATATATATATATATATATATATATATAAATATATATATATATATATATATATATATATATATATATATATATAAATATATATATATAAATATATATATATATATATATATATATACATATATATAAATATATATATATATAAATATATAAATAATTAATAAAACAAATATATATGTATATAAATATTTCATATTTAATGTGGGAATGATTTCTCTATGATTAAATGCTTCATGTGAGACGTTCTTCTTCTTCTTCTTCTTTCAGGGACGTTCAGCTTGTGGTGTCACCCAAAGTTTGAGGACCGCTGCCACTCGGTGGTGGAGTTCATCGAGCGAGCCATCATGCACTCCAAGAACGGCAAATTCCTCTACTTCCTGCGCTCTAGAGTCCCAGGTAAAAAAAAAATATATATATATATATATATATATATATATAGGTCACTTAAAGTGTCCTCATGCATCAAAAATGGAGTCCAAACCACATCCATTAGTGGTGTAGGAGTGTGTGAGAGTAAAGGAGTGCATGTGATCATCTGTACGTCTGTGAATGATTTATGATTGTGAGAATGCAACGAGGCTTTTCACCACAACACAGGAGGAAACGTCTGATTGATTGATTGATTGATTGATTGATTGATTGATTGATTGACGTGTGTTTCCAGGGCTTCCTCCCACCCCAGTACAGCTGCTGTATCCCGTGTCTCGCTTCAGCAACGTGAAGTCACTACAACACCTCTGTCGCTTCTGCATCCGACAAATAGTCCGCATCGACCACATCCAGGAGCTTCCACTGCCCAGGTATATACTCAACTAAACGATTAATCGATGAAACGATTATTAATCGATTTCTAAATTAATCGCCAACGTTTTTGATCATCGATTAATCGGTTTGAAGCTTTTTTCGTGATTAAAACCAGATTTCTGATCGTTTCAGCTTCTTAAATGTGAATATTTTCTTGGTTTCTTTGCTCCACATAAACAAAGAAATCATTAAAAGCAAAATCAATTTCCAGCTTGATGAACACTGATCAACGTTTTTAAACATTTTCTGACATTTTATGGACCAAACGATTCATCGATTATTCGAGAAAATAATCGACAGATTAATCGATTAAGAAAATAATCGTTGCAGCTCTATACGCAACTCTTTAATATCACATACAAGCCAAATGTCTTCATCAGGGTTCAAGCACAAGGTGCCTTGAAATGCAAGTTCTTCTTCTTGTCGTATGCATCAGAATGACTCTGTGTTCTTCTTCCCTTCCTCTTCCAGACCACTCATCTCTTACTTGAGTAAGTTTTATTACTACGACCCGGAGGAGGAGATGTATCTGTCAATCAAGAGCATCCAGAGGGTGGTGGGAGCAGGAGGTCAGCAGCAGGAGGCCGAGTCGCAGACGTAGCATCAGAGATCTTCTCAGTTCAAGTGAGTCAGTTCATCGTCTCCTTATTTTAATTATCTTAACACGCTAATCTTCTAAGATATCACTTTTTAATGTAACGCACTGAGATCTTTATACCTATTTCAAGTAAATACATTGTAAAAATACAGATTGTATTTCTTACATCGCTTGCATATGCAGATCATATGTTGTTCTCATGCCTCTGAAGTTCATCAGACAATAACAACAACAAATAGATTTTGTAGCGCTGGTGTAAATTCGCCAAAAACGCCTCCGTTTTCACGTTCGATCCAAAATGGCGGCCTTCCTGCAGGATTCACAGGACACTTGTCATCGACTTTTATTTAAAGCTCAACCTAATGAACGCGTGTACCAAGTTTCGTTCATGTACGTTAAACCCGACAGGAGATGACCTACTAGCACTTTTTTGCGTCAGTTTTTAGCCCCTCCCACTTCCAATTTTCTACGCTTTTTCCTTAAACGACTTTAACACGCAATTGTTCACCAGGTCTGATGTGGTTGCAAAAAAAAGAGTTTTGGGGCATGGGAGAGGCCTCAAAAATGCGATTTAGTCTGCGGAATAATAATAATAATAATAAAGAATTCCTTCAGTTTCAAACCCTAATGAGTGCGTTTTCATGCACACTAAAAAAAACTGATTACTGGCAATAATCGGGTAATGGAATAAACCATTTAAAGGTGTATACAAGTCTCTAAGTAATCAGATTATTGACACAAACCCAGGTGTGTTAAACGGGTTTTTCAAAAAACAGATAACGGCAATAAACTGACAATGAAATGGGTTTGTTCCGTTTACACGAGCACTTGAATAACCAGATAAATACAAAAACCTGATCATAATTTGTTTTTTTAGTGCGCATGTAAACGCACTCAGTGTTAAAATGGGTAATGCTGATCATTTGTGAACTATATACTAACTATAGATACAGCATTGTTAAAGGTGCCATATGTAAGAATGTGGCCGCAAACGGTTACTACACTAAATTCAAAACACCGAGGTCTTTTTAGGTTACGTTTTCTGACGTAACTGGTTGCTCGTTAGCTGAGACTCTACGACTGCAATGATTGGTAGACGGCGGTAGGTGCCGCCACATGACGCCAACACATGATTTCGAAACATTAACATGATTTGCAGTCTGCAAAATATTTTTTTAATGCAAATATTTTGTCTGAAATTACTCTAATTAAATTCCATAATGTTCCATGCTGCATAGGAACCCTGTATTTATTTATTTGATGTATTTTTTACACCATTGGGTTTTGAGAGAACTTAATTTAAATTCTCAGCATGTCTTGTATATATTGCTGAATTGACATTAAAGGTGCCATATGTAAGAATGTGGCCAAAAACAGGTACTACATTCAAATTCAAAACACCAAGGTCTTTTAGGTTTGGTTTTCTGACGTAACTGGTTCAACCCGTGGTTGCTCGGCAGCTGAGACTCTACTGACTGCAATGATTGGTAGACGGCGGTAGGTGGCGCCACATGACGCCAAAACATGATTTCAAAACATAAACATGATTTGCAGTACATTATTCCTGAGTCTCTGTGACATATTAGGAGGATTTTACGGCCAGTTGCTTTAGATTTATTTACATAATGCACCTTTAAATGTGCTACCTAGCATGTAGCTTCTAATTCTGAATGCATCATCCTCTCTTTCCGACCTCTGTCTGCGTGCAGCTTTCTGTTTGGAGGACTGATCTGTGCTGGTCTGCCAGTCTTCCAGCATCAGCCAATCAGAGTCTGGAAACCTCTGCATCCAGATGGACTGGGACGGACTTGGCTTCTCTGTTGATTTGGACGAATGAAAGGAGAGGAAGGTGTGTGTGTGTGTGTGCGTGTGTGTGTGTGATAACTGTCGACGTGAGCGCACAGTTATGGAAGAAGAACTCGGACTCGTCTTCAGAGCGACCGCAAAGATGTTCTCGTTTGCAAAGATGTCTTGGGAAAACCAATGGAAAAAGCATAGATTTTGAACTCCATTTGCAAGTTTCCTGCTGAACTGGACTTTAAAAACACAAATGCACTGGTCAATTTGTACAACTGTTTGCTGCCGTTTTCTTGTTTTTTGTTTTTTTTCTCCCATTCTGTCAAAATGAGGGTGTTTGGATAAAAACTCGCCCTCAGGATGAGTTCACCCCTGAGTCAGCGGGCGTTTGGACGCTCCAAGTACAAGAGTTTAAAAAAAGACCTGCTATAGTTTTGGAGGTTGGGCATTTTATTTATTTATTTTCATGCTTGACAAAAACCATGTTTTCCATTGTTAGCTAAAAATGCTAATGCTAACATAAATGATGGATGGAAGAGATTTTTATAGCAGAACTTTATTTTAAGTGGAAGTTCTCGTCACGCCATCTCACCTCGAGAGAGTTGATCGACTTTACATCGCACACCTCGACCTCTGAATGTTTCACTCACGTTTGTTTTTCAGCGTCGACGGTTTCGAGCCTGAAGTGTTCGTGTTAGCTGACGTTTGTTTCACTTTGCCTTTGCCAACAAATGAGTCACGTGTTCACCACGTTCATCACACGCTAGACGCTAGTCGCTGCTGTCAGGAGCAGCTAAGCTAACGATGGGAGTGTTTGACTCTGTCTCTGAAACCACACGTTTCTATACGCCTACGTGGAATTTTGGCTGGATTTACGTTTTCATTGTGTGTTCATTTGACGTGTTGCGACCACATTATTAAAATGAATGGCAGTTATTTTTCAATGTCTTTTAACACAATCCGAGAAAAGCACTCGGAGAGCGCAGACCTCCGCCAAGGCAGCTCAGCCCCCCACAAAACAACAAGAAAAATAATGATAGCGTCTATGAATCACGGCCAAAATGTAATCACTTGTACCTGGTCCCATTGCGGACATTTCCTAAAAATTCCATCCAAATCCGTATGTGACTTTTCAAATTATGTTGCTAAAAGTAGTTTTGGGCTAGCCATTGTTAGCATTACCAGTTGATTATAGCGCTCGACGTGGTATTCTGCTCACACAAACAGGGGTGCAACATATCTACACTTAAAGACTAATAAGTATTACGTGTACAACAGATGTACTGCAACATAACAGTAGCAGTATTTGTGTGCCGGCAGCCATCTTGGAATCCCAAGTCAGGGTTGGCGAGGTCGCTCCGAGTTGGAATTCCGAGTTCCAACTACAAATGGAACATGGCTTAATATACTGTATATGACAATAATGGGTTGAAAAAAGCCTTTAGCTCAATCCAGACAGTGATGACGTTATTTACGACAATTTGTGCAGAAACGCTGTTTCTCAGAGACAGAGTTGATCGAGTCCACGTCCGTTATCGTCGCCATCGACGATCAGCTGTCAGAGAACGACGACTTCCCCCCTGTTCTCGATCTAATGACAAAAATGTGCTGCTTGATCAAATGTTTCTTCATTAAAGCACCGCTGAGGATAAGACAGGAAGTGTGCTGCTTAGAGGCGTGGCTAGTGATCCACAGACTGTAAATAAAGATAGAAGACTGGTCTCTACTTACACACATTTAACAAAATGAAGCAAAATTGTCAAAATTATTATTATTATTATTATACGGGTGCTGCCGTCTCGCAATGGTGACGTATTTCAGAGTCAGAGTCTGTGCAATAGTGAAGCCGTTGTATCAAGGATCGACCAATCAGGAGTCGTTCACAGCTGTCAATCACAATGTTCAACCTACTGTAAAACAAGCTAACGGGGGAAAAACACAATGCTTGACGATATGCAAGTGTGATGAGAATGATGGAAATCATCTTTGTTCCTTTAGTTTGGTCCATGTCCCGTCCACCAACGCCGCGTTTCCACTCGCCTCGACGCGGCTCGCTTGGTTTTCCGTTAAAATGGTACCTCCTCGACGTGGGCGGAGTCATTGCGGCACGGCTGCACGAAACCGCCGTGACTTTGTTTTCCACGCGACGACGACGACGACGACCAGTGACTGCTAAAGCAGTTGTTTTCGTTGTCGCTGAATCGTTAGAATCCGTTCGTTAAAAAATATTTGTTCAGTAGCACAGACTGAAATATAGCGGCAGGGTTTGTGATGCTAGCAGCGCTGTGGCTAAACACACCGGACTTTTCTGTTAAATATTGAGATTTTAGACATTTCCTCGGTAATTGTTGGAGATCGAGCCACGTTTTTTAGGATTGTTAAGTCTTTTTAACCGATCTACAGTTTGCTCATGCCACTTCCTGTGACAACACTCGGACCAATCAGTGGCCGGCAGTCTGATGACATCACGTATAGTAGTATCGGCTCAGCTAGCTTGGAAGAGAAGGTACTAAACAAAGAATCAGATGCTATCGCTAATGGAAAATAACCGTGCCGTGCTGAGGCGAGGTGTGCCGCGCTAGTGTAAAAGGGGTATTGTGGCTTATACTGCAGCCTGCCACCAGGGGGTGACACAGAGACACCGGCTTCACTTTTGTTTACCTTTGCACCATCCACTTATCAGTATCTCGGCTTTCAGTCATTGAAGAAAACACTGACGTTTAAATGTGCAGCTCTGATTTAAGGTGGACTTTTCTTTCACAGTGAAAACAAACAGCTCTTTGTGGATGAAGACGAGAAGATAAAGGAGTTTTCGGAGTAAACACGGAGCAAATGTTTGTTTGAATTTGGGCCTTTGGTGTCACTGAGACTTTCCAACACCAGACCTGATACCAGATGCTTTATTTTCCCATCATGCCCTGCTTCACCATGAGTCTCATTCTGCCGTGACTGACGTCAAACCTGTCGACCACTTTTATTTCTTCAAATGCCCAGGTGTATTTTTTCACTCTGTTTCTCAGTTTCCTGAAGCTGCAGCCGCTGGTTCAGCATTTTCAGTAAAAGACGAACAAATAAGGAAAAGAAATATTGGTATGTGTTGTCATTATTATTTTTTTGAACGTTTTTATATTTATTGATTTATTGATTTTCTCCAGAGCATTAGCGGAGGAACGCCCTCATGTGGCTCCAGGGTTTTAGAGGAAGTAAAAATCCATCAACTTCTTCATAGAGTGGAACAGAAACCAATGTTATTTTCAATATTTTATTGAACTTTTTGATTGAACGAAATTGACTCAGAAACTCAATTAAAATTCAATGCGCAGTCTCATCTGCAGTGAGTCAAATATTAACATATTAAGATATTTTTACACATCTGAATCGTGAGAGATTTAAAGCAAACACAAGCATCTGCAGCATCTGCCTCAGCAGGTTGGGGTGAAAGGATAAAGCCCAATGTATACTCCTGCGTAAAGTGCTCTGAAAAGTGAGTGTGGAAACTTCTGTGCGTCTGTGAATAAGGCCAAGTGCACTCGCTGTGAAAGGAGTCGTGTGCATTGTGGAAGTGAATAGAGTCCAGAGGATCCACAGAGGAACAGGGACAAAGTGCTGCAGGCCGAGTGCATGTTGATGACAGATGGAAGTGACAGCATTGACTGCAGCAGTGAGTGGATGAGCATGGCTTTTATTTGGGTTTGTTGTGAAAGGAAAAAAATAAAAAAACAAAGCAAAACCCAAGAGCAAAGTCTTCAGCTGGAAAATCAAAGTGTTCTTGTATTAAAAAGTGAACTTTTGAACTTCCACATTTCACAAATTCAATCCGATTTTAAACATTTTAAGTACTTTTTCCTCAGGTGTGTTTATATAGTGGGTGAAAATGCATTTTTTCTCCATCAGATTGTCTCCGTTGTGCTGAAAAAAAAGGATATAAGACACTCTATGTTGCATGGACAATCGTATAGCCTCTCTATATACTATACCAAGGCTATTCAACTTAAGGCCCGGGGGCCAGAACCGGCCCCTCAAGCAATTTGGACCGGCCCGCAGCTCATTTACCCATAGATAATGAATGTATACAACTTTATGTATTGGAGTACAATATTTGCCTCTCAAATGAACTTGAGCAAAGTCACGAGTACTCCTCGAAAATGATACTCGAGTAAAGTACAGATCCCTCAAAATTGTACTGAAGATAAGATAAGATGGCTTTATTTATCCCACAGTGGGGAGAGAACAGGGTTCCAGCAGCTCAGTATACAGATAAACAAAATACTACTACTATATTTGTACTTTGTACTATATTACAAAATATTATAAAAACTGTACATGGAAAGAAATACGATAAGAGTGAATGTAAATAAGGTGCACATTAGGTTAAGATAAAAAATAAGACAAATCTAGGAAAACAAAAAACAGAAGACAAAACTGTAAACAATAACAAATTCAGTGAACGTAACACATTTAGAAGTTATACACTACAGCTTTACATGACTGAGGAGTTCTATTCTATTCTATTCTATTCTATGATGTTCTTTTATATTCTATGATGTTCTTTGTTTGTTGTTCTTCTTTGATGTTTAACAGGACAGAGCTCATGTAGTGCTGCACTTCTGTCTTACAATAATCCGTTTACAGAGCTAACCTTCGTCATGATGAACCACCGCGGTGCCGTTATGAGGACAGGGGCGGTCTCAGCTGATTGGTCCGCCCGGGTGTCGCTTCGGCTGAGCTCGGACGGCCCCGCACACATCACATTGGCGGCGATGGACGTCAGTAAAAAGCCAGTGTCTGCTTTTATAGGACGCTCGTGTCGTCGGAGTTGTACTTTTTTAGCGCCCGCCTTGTCCAACACAGCCTCGATGTCCCATTGGTCGAACCGTCATCCGTTAGATGACGTCGACAAACGCAACGTCGCGGTTGGCTTGCTCAGGCGTCAATCACAGCGACGCCTTGATCCGATTGGCTCTCGGCGCCGTCGCTCGCTGGACCTCTGCGCGCGGATTGGTGCAGCGGTGCTGCCGGGCTCCTCCCCGGGCTCGGTCTTCGAGGCTCGCGGACAGCGAATGTCGTCATGAGCGGTGGGTAGGAATTAAAACATTGGTGTTTATCTTACATTCTACTTCACTAAAACGTTGTTTTGCGCTGAACGGAGAAACGCCGCGTGTCGCTAGGTGCCAATGAGTGCGTTTGAGCGGGTGCACGCGCAGCTGCGCGAACCAAAATAAGCATCGTACTTCCGGAAAAGGGGGGCTGCCTCTTTCTGTAACGATATCAAAGAGTTTGCAGCTAGCTGAGTGCGTGTTTACTGGGAACTAAGTAGTCGCTGCTCCGCTTGTATGTTCTTGTAATGTGGCTGTGCCTTTCCAACAGCCGCCACTTCCACTCAAAACACTGAATTTAGACGGTGAAGGCAACCACCCGTTTCTGTTGTTAGATTCAGCTGCACACTGACAAAGTTAGCTTAAGCTAGCTAGCTTGCTCCGGTTAAGTTGAGTGTTGCTAGTTAGCTAGCTGTGGCTAACGTTAGCTGGTCTCGAACAGTCAGTTGGATGGCGGCGCTGTTTTTAAGGCCGCATTTTTTCTCTCTCTCTCTACGTTTGTTCCCGAATTAAACACACACCGACACACTCGTGTTTGTGTGTGGAAAGAGTGAAAAGTGTGTGTGTGTGTGAGTTTGTGCAGCTGCTTTGTAATCATCCGCTCGCACAGAAGCGTTCATACACATCCTAAAAATACACCAGAGATGAAGTGGGCTGAACCCATCACACTGTGATTTAATGAGGCATGCAGCCCGAGCGGTTTGTTCACTTTTTGTCAGTCATAATTTGAATAATTATACGTAATTCTAGTTAAACATCAAGTAGGCTGCTGAGTCAACACATGCTTCACAACAGAATGTGTGCGGAAGGTAAAATACATCGTCTGCACACTGTTATGTGTGTAGCTATTCACACTGCAAATGCAAATATATATATTAATACTCTTATTAATCTCACATGTCCTATCAGTTTGTTTTTCTGCTGTTGTTGTGGTTGTGTGGTGTTCTTGTGATCACCATCTGGATTGGAGGCACCTCATAATGACCCATATCTGTTTGTTTATGCAAATCTAATCATACACTCTAACTTAACTGTGTTTGTTTATGAACATATATTCCATAGATTGGAGTTTGTGCATATGTGCTTTTGCACAAAATATGTGTGTCGGTGTGCAACACCCTTAAATGAACTACTAACTGGAATATGCATAATAAATATAGTGTCTTTTCCATGCTCCCCCCAGTTGCATTTCCTTTCTCAGAAAGCATCTAAGTAGCTTGATATGTTTGCCAGTATTGTTTCTGGTTTAATTTAGCCTTGGTCAAACAAATCAGCTCATTTAATGTCATATTCACCCGTTAAAGGATGGCTCTTTTTTTAAGGAGCTTTTCTGAAAATGCACATGCTGCACTTTCCTGATGATGTATGTTGATTATTATATTTGTGTCTTCATTTGTAGCTCTTGGTGCAACCTATGATAATGAATCAGAAGTGGCATATTGATATTAATGAATGCACTTGTGCAAAATAATCAATAATCTAGCTGCAGTAGAGGCACGTAAAGCACTGTTATCTGCTGGATTGCACAAAAAGTACAGATAGAAATGTCGTGTTCTGTAATGTATATAATAGCGTAATGCTACATCATGTGTGCAGTAGGGCCTGATTTTGACTCGACTGTCTCTGTGTTTTTTTCTCCAGAACAACAGGACAGTATGGCCACCACTGTTGCTGTCAGTCCCAGTGAATACCTTCAGCCTTCCTCCGCTTCCACACAAGTGAGTGACGGCTGGACAATTGCAATTTTGCTGTTACTCTTCTGTTGTTGTCACACTTATTTAACTCGTGATACACTCACACGAACCATAGCGTGCTGCAGGAACATTATGGACCAGGGTTGTTCACAGAGACTCACAATGCAATTTTTGAATGGTCACCCAGCTTTAGTAGAGAGGCTTTGTTCATCCGATGTGATGATTCAGATTCAAGTTGTCTAGTGTAGATTAGATGGTAGAACACAGTTGCAGCTGACATTCATGGAACATGCTTCCTTGTTCTGCAGCGTGAGGATCACACACATGGACCACAGACGGACACAAACGCTTCTCAGGTGGAAACTCTTACACCTTCCTGTTTGACACTGGTTCATGATTCTGCATGTGTATTTAAAGTAATTGTGAAGGTTTTTTAAGTTGTGGTTGTATGAGGTAGCAACACTGAGTCAGAGCTAACTGCGCTGTGCATGTCCTCTTTGCCCAGAATCAGGTAGACTCACTCTACTAGAATCAATGCCTGCATAAATCTATGTTATATGAGAATATATTTGTGGATGTGTTCTGCCATTGGCCTTTTCCACCAGAAAACTAACGATTGTGTTGCTTTGTGAATCATTTACTCAATGCTCCAAAATCAGATTTTTACATCACATCTCTTAGTAGTTGTTGAATCACTGCTGCCTCTATCACTGTTTTGTGACTTCTGTTTGGAATCCTTCATTCTGATTAAGTGAAGTCACGCAGAGCAGTTCAAAGAGGCAGCAGCAGCATCGATATCCCTGAGAGCTAATAGCTGATTAGCTCAATGGACTTGAGGGCGGGACAGTGATTTGTTTACAAAATGACACAAACTTTAGTTCCCTGCTGTAGAAGGCCGTCTGATGGTGAGATAACGTGTCAGGCACATTTTTAAGATGCTTTAGACATAGACTGATGCTGGCGTAGATTTTATTTAAGCTGACCTTTGATAAATGGCTAAAATCTTGTTTTCACAGAGAGCAGTACTGCCTGACTTATGTGGGTTCTCGGGGAAAAGGGTGCACACAGCTCAGTCAGTGCTGCTGATTATAGCTGTGTTTCCATCATACTACGCTACGGTTTGGGATGCTGAAGTCCTGGGTCAGGCTTGCGTTTTGACTGAGATCTGCACCTGACATGGTGGTGTGGCCTGATGTGATGGCCAGTCAGTGTGACGTTGCACCAGTGCGATGAGAATGAACGACAAATGTTTTCCTGCTCGGTTTGTGGCCGTTTGTCTCAACAAGACGTCAAGCTTTGTATGAGAAGTGACTGCAGGTGTTTGCCTCGAACTTCATGGGATATTTACACCTATCACTGGTGGACCGTTTGGTACCATTTTACTGTGGTACCCCAAGGGATGGAATGGTTATTTTGGTACTATTCTTAATGGAAATCAAAAAAAAAAAAACATGTACCGTATTGTACCAAAGCAACACCGTTCCACTCTGAGGAAACACAGCTTATGTGTCAATACCTCATACAAGGACAGATGAGAAAACCTGAACTATCCCTTTAACTGCTGCTTAGCTACTCACCTCTCACACCACCTTTCCCCTCTCTCTCTCAGTGCTTACCTGTTTCGGCACAGGTTGGTTTATATTTCAGATCGTGTGAGCTGTATCTGACTGTGTATTTCCCTGCAGGACACCCAGCCCAGTCCTTTGGCGCTCTTGGCTGCCACCTGTAGTAAAATCGGCCCTCCAGCCGCACAGGCTCCTGTTAGCTCCCCCGCACAGCCGCAGCCTCGCAGACTCCTCCCCATAAAGCCGGCTCCGATCGCCCCCGCTCCGCCCAAAAACCTGGGATTTCTGTCACCCAAGGGCAATGTGATCCTCGGCTCCGGAGCCCACGGCAACCCCATCGTCCTCACCATCCAGCAGAGCCCCGCTCGCAGCAGCGCGTCGGCTCCTGCCAACATCCAGTACCAGGTGGTGCCACAGATTCAGGGCACCCAGACCATCCAGGTGATGCCACAGGGCGGTCAGTTCCAGCTCATACCGGGCACCAACCAGGCCATCATAACCACGCCCATGACTGTACCGGCCCCTGTGGCTGCCACTGCTCCGGTCACGCCGCAGAAGACCGTCGCCATCAAGCCCTGCCCAAAGTCACGCAAGCAACACAACTCCACTGCGAACATTGTGCAGCTGCCCGGTGGGCTCACACTGCCGCTCAACGTGGCGACCGGAGAAGTGGGCGGGACTCAGATCATCACAGAAGCGGCCGCCACGCTCCCGAATCTCGTGAAGGGAAGACGCGGCAGGAAGAAGAAATTGGTTGTGGCGACGCTGCCTCACCTTCCTCCTGCACAGGCTGCCTCGCCTCCCCCAGAGCAGATGGAGGCGTTTGTGATAGAAGCAGGAGACAACATCATTCAGGTACACCTGTACAAATGATGTTTATATCTAACTGTTTTACATCTACATAACAATAACACAGAGTATTGTGTCAAAAGGCAGACCAACACACTCAGACAATGGGGACTGGTGGTCAATTAACTAATGCATTTATACCTTCAGTCGGTCTAGAAAGAATCGGAATTGTTCTTGATATGCTAACAGTTAGTTATCAGTTAATTTAATGAATACAGTCATTGCTGTTGTTTGTATACTGGGACAAGGACAGTTGACAGTTGTCGTTGAGCATTTAATTGCTGGATTTAGCTCGACTACTATGTTTGCTTCTGGTTTAAATAAACAAAGATAGCACTGTTAAAATACTGAACTTGAGGCTTTAAAACAGCAGTACATAATCCCCTCACGGTGCGTTGATACTTGCCTCTCTTGCATCGTTTGACCTCTCCCCTCCTGCACCTGTCCTTGTTCACAGGCTGGTAACAACCTGCTCATCGTGCAGAGCCCTGGGCAGCCAGCAGTGGTGCAGCAGGTGCAGCTGGTCCAGCCCAAACCTCAGGAATCCCAGGTGGTCCAGATCCCACAGCAGGCGCTGAAGGTGGTGCAGGCCGCCTCCGCCACGCTGCCGCCCGTCCCACAGAAACAGTCCCACCTGCAGGTCACCACGACGGAATCATCACCAACACAGGTATCTGTGCTGTGGCAGTTTAGCTTGAAAAGACCTGTGCCCTTACAGTGAAGTAGAAAATGAAGTGTTATCATGGTTAGTGTAGCTAAATAGAAAGATAGGGCTCAGTGATAGGGCTAAAGAGTCCTAACTCGCGTATATAACTTTCCCTCAGCTCATCTTCAAAACATCTCTGGGCGAGTGGCCGTCAGTTCTGCTCCAGGACTCCATGTCCCCAGCGACCCCAACCATGTCAGTCGCCAGCCCCACCACTTCGCCTCCGACGAGCGCCAAAAAGATGGCGGCGGGCGGGAGGAAGGAAAGGACTCTGGCAAAGATTGCCCCGGCGGGGGGGATGATCGCGCTGAACACGTCACAGCTTCAGTCTGCAGGCCAGGCGGTGCAGACCATCAGCATCAACGGGGTCCAAGTTCAGGGAGTTCCTGTCACCATCACCAACGCAGGCGGTGAGTGAGCTCATGTGTGTTTGGCAGTCGGCTGTGGTTTGGTCCAGCAGCGTCTCTGCTGTGTCTCAAACAGTGTGTGTGTGTCCTTCAGGCCAGCAGCACCTGACAGTGCAGACCATGCAGGGAGGAGGACTCCAGCTGGCTGCTGCACAGGGTCAGCAGACCATCCAGGTGGACCAGACCCTGACCCTGGAGCTGCCTGGTCAGCCCGGAGAGAAGAAGCGACGCATGGCCTGCACCTGCCCCAACTGCAAGGATGCAGACAAGAGGTCAGTGTCTTAGCACAGTTGTAGGAAACATTCAGTCATTAAAAAAGTACGATTAGACCTGAAAAGGCTGCATTCCAGCTCCGTGTCTGCTCCACCTCTATTGGAGGTTTTCTTCTGAGAGGAAACGGCGGCGCTGCAGCAACTGTCAGATCCAGCTGTTAATGAACACCATTCACACAAACCACCTAAGCAACTCTCAACAGACACATTTTCCCTCTGGTTGTGCAATTAATGGAAACGTACAAATATAAAAGAATCGCAGCAGCAGCAGCAGATCATGCAGGACCGCACTCATTGTTTGTGTTACTAGGCAACGGCCTGAGTCGCCTGCGGCCTTGTGCCTGCAAGAGCATCTTAACGTTAGTGTTGATATTCAGTGCAACAGCACTCTGTGTCTCATGTGATATTTCTTAAATAATACACTATAAATAACAACGATTAGGCCGATACATTTTAGTGGTCTGTTGTCGTTCCTGAGACTATATTATCATGTTGTCGCAAAGAGAGGATAAAATCGTTTTCACCCAGTCAGCACATTAGGTTTCTGCCCGGCTGACAAACAAAGGCACAGGAAGTGGATCATGTAACATCGTTTATACTCATTTGCATTTAATTGTTTAAATTGAAGCTGGGTGATATGGCTTATAAATAACATCTGGATATTTTTAGTCTGTATCCACATATATGAGATGTAAGTGGATATAATTGTCCTTTCTCTGGAGAGAGAACGTCGGAGAGCTGAGTCACCGTTTGGTGACAACACAGGCACCGTAATGAACTCTCAGAACATGTTCATTACAGTAAAGGCTTAAAAACGACACAAAACAGATGATTCCAAAGGTTGTCATGTCAAATCCTGCAGCCACAACATTAAAGTCAGAACTGAAACCATCTCCTGATCTAAATCACCTTGAGTTACCGTCCTTTAGCACGCTGACAAGATTACTGAAAGGTCTACGGTCACTTCTATTCGAGGGTCTATTATCACATCCCATACTGCACCCGTTTTCGAGCATTTTGACCCATCTTCCGAGACCCACAGAATATTGTCTTCTGTGACTATGTAAACGGTGAAAGTACCAAAATAAAGAATAGACTTTCTTCTTTCTTCATCATCTTTTTCCGTTCTTTAGTAATCTGCATGAGAAAATAGGCTGATTTCACCAAAAAACAGTTTTTGACCAAAAAACTGAGAAAACAAGCATTTCAAGCAGATTAGTGACTTTGAGGCTAATATTTTTGCTTCAGTGACGCCTCAAACATCTGAACAGTGTTTCCTTCTATAAAACAACAAATACAACACTCAGAAAGGGCTTTTGATGGCAAAACGATCATTTATTTACAAATGTACTTTATATCAACAAGTTTTACGTCTGACAAAAACCTTTTTGAGTCCGCACGGATCCGTAAACTCTCTCCTTTCATGATCGCCACGATCTCCCTCGTCACCTTTCACATTCGCGACACTCTTCTTCACCCGACTTCCACAACACATGCTCCGTTCGAGCGTGAGCTGCCTCAGCTTTTCCCTCTTCTCTTTGGCCTTTTTTCTCAGTCCTCATCTCTGGTCTTCTTTTTATGATCTATGCTGATCGCTCATCCAAAAAGAGCAGTACTGTCATCCGCGGGTTTACTCGCCATTACACTTAGTTTACAGCTTTGATATTGAGAGACAAGCTCCGCCAGAGTGTCCCGCGCCCCCCTCTGGCCAATAACACAATTAACGTCTATGGACGTCAATGACAGTGAACGAGTAAGGCTTGAGAACTGTGAATAAAGGGGGAAAAAAAGACACCCAGAAGCCAGCACTAAAGATAAATCCCCTGAATCATTGGCAGGCCTGTGTTTTAACTGATGTGTGTAAAGAGTGTGAAGTCTATATATCATACTGAACGTGTGTGTGTGTGTACACTGTGCAGGCCCGGGGAAGTCGGGAAGAGGAAGCACATCTGCCACGTCCCTGGCTGTGAAAAGACGTTCAGGAAAACGTCGCTGCTGCGCGCTCACGTCCGGCTGCACACCGGCGAGAGGCCTTTCGTCTGCAACTGGGTTTTCTGCGGGAAGCGATTCACGCGCAGCGACGAGCTGCAGCGCCACGCCAGGACGCACACAGGTGACCCCACCCCGACACGCTCATATATAACAACTCACAATAATCCCAGGTTTTAATCCCTCTGTCGATCGAGCCGCTCACTCTTTGTCTTTGTTTCCCCCCCGACAGGAGACAAGCGCTTCGAGTGCAGCCAGTGTCAGAAACGTTTCATGAGGAGCGATCACCTGACGAAGCATTTTAAGACGCACATAAACACCAAGAACCTGTGAGCGGAACGTATCCTGAGAGCAAAGCCAGAGAAACTCTGAGACTCAAGACTGTGTTCGAGGAAGGACGAGCAGAGGGGGAGTGTCTGTGACTTATCCCATAATGGGAAATACTCCCTGTATCTGCTCTCACTCCTTGAAGAGTGCGTTGTATAAAGAAAACTTTCCTTCCTCCCGGTGAACGCCAAACTCCTTCAGCAAGTTGATTAATAATAGATTATTTTTATTTGCTTTTCCCGCTGGTCTGAGTGGAGGCCACAAACAAACTGCTCTGACTGAACTTGTAAGACGACGACATTGGTCAGGTTTCACATGCAGACGCTCGTCCGTGAACATCTCTGTTGCAGAAGAACACACACACAGATCTGACAGCCGAGGCCACACAACTCCACACACACTTTAACAGTTCCCATCTCTTGCTGCATTTGTCTTTTCTTTGTCATGGATCGTCAAAAGCTCCCAGAAACTGGCAGCGAAGAACCAAACAAAATGACATATTTTATAAATTGACCAGAAAACAGTGTGTTTATATCATTTGAATGGTCATTTTTAAGTTATTAACAGCTCCCCAAACATTTGTGGCTATAATATAGAAACAAGACTTTAAAGAAAGGTACTATTTAACATAGTATTGATATTAAAAACAAAATATTTATCATGTATTTCCCCTATTTTTTATTCAGAATGAATAAAAAAAAAAAAAGTACATGTAAAAAAGACAGAATGAGAAATGTTGAAAACATTAGGTGTCAAATCTTGACTTCCTCAGGATCATATTGTCAGTAGATGAGTGGTGAAGTTCACACGTCTTAGTTTCTCCCAAGTACTGGGTTTATCGTCGTCTACACCTCAAAATGACATTTCATAAATGAATTTATAGAGGAGCAAAAAAATAAAAGAATATTAGAGTTCAAGAAACCTTAAAAATGAAATTGGGGAAATGATGGAAGACCTTGGATTGATCCCTGTGGAGCTCCAGGTGTAAGAGAATTCAAATTTGCCTCCAATTCCAAATCTGTCAAGGGAATTATGAGGTGAAAGCTGTGTTCAGGTGTCGTAAAGCCACATGGAACATGTTTATAATGTCCTCAAAGACGTGGAGGAACATTACAGACCGTCTGGTGCAGACGATGTCAGAGGATAATAATAATGA
Source organism: Microchirus variegatus (assembly GCF_963457635.1). Lineage (NCBI taxonomy): Eukaryota > Metazoa > Chordata > Actinopteri > Pleuronectiformes > Soleidae > Microchirus > Microchirus variegatus. Next base: position 18,699,429 of record NC_139824.1, read on the forward strand.
TCATGTGAAACTCTGTCAGACGCTTGTATTTCCTACTCGCTGAAGTCGAATCCTGTAAAATGTTTTTTAAAAGAAAAGGTCCAAAACGTTTCATGCATCTCCAGATGATGAAGATGAGATGACGGGAGGAGGAGGAGGAGGAGGAGCCTATCTCCTGGTGAAGCTGGTACGCTTACAAAACAGAAATACTGCTGTGGTACTGTTATGGAACGAGTCTGTCCACATTCATAATACTCATCGAGCTCATAAATCGCATAATTCCTAAACATTAAACATTTTTCTATACGGCTGCTTGTGTTAACATAACATTTATGGTTAATATTTGATTAAACTTGACATCTTTTGCTAACTAAAAGAAGCTTTTTTTTGTTGGTGTTGTATTTACAGTATATTCTAAACCTGTTTATACTTATTTTGGTCGCTGTACCAAAGCCACCCAGGTGTCTTCTTACTAACAAAGCATCGAAGGAAACTCCAGGGTAATAATCTCATGTTCTGCTTCATTTGGCCACGTGTAGCCTATGCATCGCTGTAAATACGACCCGATTTCCACTTTTATTGGTTTTTGTATTCGGCCTAACTCGACAATCATGTCACAAGATGCAAAAAAAAAAACAGAAGAGAAAAGCTTTCTCAGGCCTTTGATCAGTTTCCTTGTACATTATATTATTATTTTTAATTTCCAGCTTTAATGTCATAGCTTTAATTCTGAATTTAAACTTGACATAGTGATGACCAGCATGAGGACGGACTGTGCAGCACCGTCGCGATGTCGTGCTTTTTTTGGGTCAAATCGGCTCCGTGCCATTCAAACAGCCACCGGCTCAACTGTTAATACTGTGACGTGAGTCATGGACGCTGGCTTCTCTCAACACTGTCCAACTGCGACTTCTTCATTTGACCAAAAAAAAAAGCTCAAGTCGAGTCCGATTCTCATTTGTTTGTAATAAATCACTTCGAGCCAGTTTTCGCGAGGTGTTTCACAGCCGGTGGGAGACGAGACGACGGTGTAAAGCTTCGGTGGCCAATATTTGGTGTATTTTTCTAACAGGACGAAAACGCCATCGTACCATTGGGATAGAAAGACACGACTCCTGCTCATATTTATGTTTGTGTTTCATGTCTAAAGATGTAAATACAGTGTATGGCTGTTAAACACGGTAAATGTAGGATATATATATATATGAATAAAAGAAAAAAAGTGAGAGTTAAAGCCTTAGTGTTGTGGTTGGCGTGTCCAGCCCTGAAGAAAACGGTCTTTGTACAGTGTTTGAGGAATAAAATATGATGTGACATTGTATAGCTTCATTCCTGCTTTGTATAGGACTCTTAGATCTTTCTTTTTTATATATATATTACATTTAAGATGCCTTAGATAGCTGCGCCCAGTATTTAATGATGTTCCTCTCTCTAATTCCAGGTGACAACATTTGTCAAATTTTGTGTTTTTAACTTATGTTACATGCTTACGTCACCAAACCCACAGGTTCCAAAATGTGTAAATTTAACCTCGATTGTAATTAAATGTAATAACATTTACAAAAGTAAGACGTTTCTCTCTATCTGTTTCTGTGATTTAAATGCTTCTTTTTCTCCGAAGCGTCACGTGATGAGGAGAAGCAGCACTTTATTTTCTAACTTGTATGAAGGTGCTTAAACGTGACGTTTGCTCCTTTTCTACAGTCGCCACCTTAATAAATAACTCCAAACTATTTCTGCTCTCTTTGTTTTTCTCATGGACAGAAAAGTTAAATTATATAATATATAATAAGTAATATTTATATGTATAATATAAACATTTAAAGTTGTATTTACAAATGCAATGTATTTTTGTCAGGGATAGAATCAAACCATTTTTCTGACATTTTACTATATATAGCATATATATATATATATATATATCACTTTTTATTTATATTTCATATATGGGGTGAATAAGAGAAAATAAAGCAAATACCAGCAAGTATCTTAAAATACCCAGAGAGATTAAAATACTTGGATAAATATAGCATTAAAAAGATGAATGAAAAACAGTACAGGAAACAACTAAAAAGGCAGAATCTAGAATAAGAAAAATAAGAAAAATTAAAATACAGATAAATAAAATGAGATAAAAATAAAATAATGAATAGTGTTATTAAGAAAAACCTTCAAATGAGGTATGTATATTACATATTATTTCAATTATTTATTATATAATTATTAATTTAATTTTAATTCATGAGTAAAATTGCGGCGCGTGTCGCTTACGTCATCAGACATGGACGGAAGTGTTCCTCCCCCCGGAAGCTAGTTACCAGCCGGTAACGTTCAACGGTTCAGTCGCTCTATATGATGACAATAATGTGTTTTTGAGTTATACTTCACACTTAAAGACCTCGCCAGTGTTTTACTCTTTAGTTAAAAATCATGTTGACATCGCGGCCGTTGGAGTTTGCTCCTTCTTGGTCCTTCTAAGCTAGTTAGCTAGTTAGCTAGCCTCGTTTGTTTACATCCCACAGCAGGAAACCGTCACAAATCTGAGTGACATCTGCTTTCTTCACTCCGTCCTTGTTTCCTTCTCGTGCTGTTTGTTAAAGTTAAAGGTCAGTGTTGGAACACACTCAGGTTTTATATGCACTCAGGATAATAAAGTGTGTGAGGTTGTGCTTTGTGTGTTAAATGTTGTTGCTTCGTGCTCTCACCTGAGAATGAACCAGACAAACGGGTCATTCTGGAAAAGCTACCTGTGTTTGTTTTTGATTAGATTTTTTTAATTTATTTATCTCAGACACTCGACATACTGTGACAGAAATAAATAATAATCAGAAAACACAAAAATAAAGCAGATTAATCAATTCTGTCAAGCAAAACTAAACAAATAAATACTATGCATTCAAGAAGGAGCAGAAGCATAATGCTTTTTTGGTCTCGCCCCCAATTTACAATGTCATATAATTACACAATTAATATGTGTACATATATATATACATACATATATATATATATATGTATATATATGTATATATATGTATATATATATATATATATATATATATATATATATATATATATATATAAAAATAAGATATACGTATACAGTATACATACATATATATACATACACAAATCCACATACTTGCATACATTCAAGTTTTCTATACTGTTCAAATAATATTAACCTGTATCTATTTTTGAACTTTATAATATTATGGCTTTGTTTTATTTCATTGTTAAGTACATTACTCAGGGTCACCCCACAAACTGAAATACACTATATATTAAGAGTAGTTTGTACACGAGCAGGAGATTAAAAAACCTTCTGTGTTGTCTTTAATGCTGATGGATCCAGCAGCAGGTAAATAATTTTGTTTGTTTGCTCCTCAGATGTTTCCTGTGCTGACAGTGGTGAAATAAGAGGGAGGATGAGTGACTCTGGACCAGCAGAGCTGCTGTCAGGTCTCTGTCACACAGAGAAGGAGAATCCGTTCCCTCTGTGGCAGCATGGACACGTCGGCTCCTGCTTCAACCAGCTCGTCCTCGGAGCGCTGCCTTATGCTGGGATGGCTGTTTTCAGCGCTTGCTACCTCAGTGTGGCAAGGTACAGTATGTCATTTATAAACACAAGACTGGACTGCACCCTCGAGTGTACAGTCCAGGCCGACTTTAATCTTATATTCAATATTGCATAATTAAAAGTTATTAAAATCATGAGTATTTTGCATCTACTACAAAAGAAAAAAACATTGGTTAGGACTGAAATAAATACCTCTCTCTGCTCTTCTGTTCCTATATCAAAACATTTTCAGTGAGTGAAAACACATTGTCTTGTGATTTATATTTCAGTGACATATTCCAGGACCTCATGAGTTATAATGATCTTATTTAAGATTCTTATTTTAAAACACAAACTCCCTGCATCTAAACGTAAATGTAAAGTAGATTAAAGTGTATTTTACAGTCATGTCTCGTGTGTGTTTCTCAGGTGCAGCCTCCTCCACACGTCTTCTCCCTGTGGTTGGACACTCAGGCTGATTTCTGCTCTCCTGGCTTTATTGCTCTTCGCTGCAGATGTTGTTCTGGTGAGCGTCCTCCAGCAGGACGACATGTACCTGGATCTGCTCACCGACGGCTGTGCCGTCCTGGCCTGGCTGCTCCACTCGAGCGCCATAGCAGTGCTCCAGAGCAGTGTCTTCAGGGGAACTCGAGGACCTCCTCAGCTGCTTGTACTGGTTCTTCTGTCGGTCCCTAATCTTGTCGTCACGTTGACGATTTACTGTGACACTGAAGGATATTTAAACACCACAGAACCTCTTAAACTGGCACGATTCGCCCTCGCCTCAGCCCGGGCGTTCCCTCTTCTGGTTTACCTCCTTGCGTTTGCATTTCCCTGTGTCGCTGATGACTACACCTTGAACATCAACGCAGTGGATGATGTAGCCCCGCTGATCTCACCACCAGATACAGGTGAGATGGTGGCAGAGGACGGGAGCGGTTGGACCTCTCGACTCTTCTACCTGTGGCTGTCTCCTCTGCTCAGGCGTGGGCAGCGCGGCGAGCTGGACAAGCCAGCCGATGTTTATCATCTTCCTTGGAAGCTTCGGACTGGTGTGGTTACTCGGTACTTCCATCAGTGCTGGGAGGCCTGCAGACGAGGGGTTTCTGTGAGTCATGGGCAGGACCAGTGGCCCAGGCCGGTCAGCAGGCACCTCCTCAATGGCACCTGGAGTTCACGCTACCTGGAGGAGCCGCTGGAACTGGAGGGCGATGTCAGCCTTCTGAGAGTGCTGCGGAAGGCGTTTGGGTCGAGGTATTACATGCTCGGTGTGTTGAAGGTGGTGGTGAACATGCTGAGCTTCACGGGGCCGTTGCTCCTCAGCGGTTTGGTGACCTTCATTGAGGAGGTGGACGCACCGGTGAGCACAGGGGCCTTGTGTGCGCTGGGGCTTTTCGCCGCCACGTTGCTCTCTTCAATTCTGCGGAACGTGTTTGTCTTCGAGGTGTCCAAGGTGGCGCTGTCCGCACGCGCCGCGCTCGTTTCGGCGATCTACGGCAAAGCCCTGCGGGTCAGCGGCGGCAGCTTGACGGGCTTCACTCTGGGAGAAGTGGTGAACCTGATGAGCACCGACTCGGACCGCGTCGTCAACTTCTTTAACAGCTTCCACGAGTTGTGGAGCCTGCCGTTCAGTTTCTCCATCACCCTTTACCTGCTGTATCTGCAGGTAGGCTTAGCCTTTCTTGGAGGACTCGGCGTGGCGCTGCTGCTGGTGCCGCTCAACAAGTTCCTCGCGTCTCGTATCATCAGCAACAACGAGCACATGCTCAGGCACAAGGACAGCCGTGTGAAGGTGACACCTCTTTCTCTTCATTTTGTACAAATACTGTTCCAGTGGATAAGAATCTAAATGTTTAACCTCACAGTTCTTTTAATCCATGATTCTGTGACTTCTCTCTCTCTCAGATCATGACAGAGATCCTCTTTGGTATTCGTGTCATCAAGTTCTACAACTGGGAGCCACACTTTGCCCAGAGGGTCAGCGACTGTCGTAAACAAGAACTCTCCCACCTCAAGAACCTCAAATACCTGGACGCCATGTGTGTTTACACGTGGGCGGCGCTGCCGGTCGTCATCTCCATCCTCACCTTTGTGACGTATGTGATGCTGGGACATCAGCTGACTGCAGCCAAGGTGGGAGTGGACTTCATCCAGTCATGATGTGATGAGCTGTGTGGACCGTCTGGATCATAGAGCCATAGAGCAATGATATAATGTAGAGAGGTTTCTGTTTCTTTGTAAACCATTCAATCCCCACACAAAGAATATCACACTATCAGGACATTATGAGGTATTATGAGTCACAAAACAACACATTAGAAGACACATTTCAAGCATGTTCTGACAATAAATCACGAACACTAGCAGCTATGTTTTTACTGATGTCATTTACAGAAGAAATGGATGAACTCATTTTAGTAATGTGGCAAAAACAGTTTTCAAAATATAGTAATGTGGCTAATATTTATTAAAATCTGTCACGATGGTCAATTTAAAGTGTCCAATTTGCCTAAAAACCCAAATATTGGTGGAATTTTGTGGTGTAAGTGTAGCCTGCTGTTGTTAGCTTTTTCATGCTGAAATGACCTGAGCTTCAAACAACCTCATTCTTCAGAATCAGCAGCTTTGGTTTGTCCTCCTCTCCCCTGTAGGTGTTCACCACGCTGGCTCTGGTTGGAATGTTGATTATTCCGCTCAACGCTTTCCCCTGGGTCCTCAACAGTATCCTGGAGGCCAAAGTGTCTCTGGGGCGGATCCAGGCCTTCTTCAAACTGACCAACCAGGATTTGCAGGCTTACTATGCCTTAGGTAGGGAAACACATCCTAGTATTTAAAAAAAAATCAAACTTGAACGAGCCTCTTTTTCACTTGAATGTGATGAAATGTCTGACATATCTGTCCACAGTGTCTCCTGAGGACGCCCAAACATCCGTCCTCTTGAACCAGGGCACATTTTCCTGGCACAGTCCTGACGGTCCTGACCAGGACAAAGAAGAAGAAGAAGAAGCAACTGAACCTGGAGCCGGTAAAGGGAGTCTGCTTCTGCACGCTCTCGATTTACACGTCGTTAAGGTACGAGCTCTTGTTATTTCACCAACTAAACATTTAATGTGAAAATGACACATTTTTGTCATGATAACAGGTTTAAAAAAGGGATAGCTTTGTGTTTCAGGGCTCCCTGGTTGTTGTGGTTGGCAAAGTTGGATGTGGAAAGAGTTCCTTATTGGCTGCTCTAACAGGAGAACTCAACAGGTACACAGTACACCCTGTTTTTTAACTCCTAGACTAGTGTGATCCACTTGTTCTAGCAGGGTTATATTTCCCACTGGGAGGCCTCCTGAAGCTCTTCGTGTTCATGGCTTTTCTGAGCATCAATGTGTTGCTTTTGTGTCCAGGTTTAATGAATCTGTGCCCTCTGTTCTCTTCCCTCACGTCTGTTTTGGTGAAATGCATATATGTATATATATATTTTCTCTCTATTCTCTGAGAGAGCCAGCAAAACAAAGGCTTTCTTAGCTGCAACCATCTTGTTTTTCATTTCGTGAAGTTCTGTGGAAATCTTTTTCAGTTCTGACTTCTCAGTCAACTGAAGCCTATTTACCTTACATCTTAGGTTTCAAACTTGGCCACTAAATATAAACTTAATATGTTTGGTTTTGATATTTATGGATATGGAGATCCCTGCCTTAAATGTTAAGAGAGCACAGTCACAAAGAGTCATAACTTCCTCTCTTTTTCCTCGTCTCTGTGCAGGCGCAGCGGCGTGGTTTATGTTGCAGACCGAGAGTCTGGCTTTGGTCTGGCCTCTCAGGAGCCGTGGATCCAGCATGCATCAGTACGTGACAACATCCTGTTTGGCAAAGAATACGATCCCACGCTGTACCAGGCGGTGATCGAGGCGTGTGCTCTTGCCGATGATCTCAACGTAAGATAAGTTTTATCTGTGTAAGCTGAATATTCTCATGATATGAGAGAAACTTGAGTGAACTGATGTCTTTTCTTTGCATCACATTTATTTGTCTTAAACGCAGGTTTTGCCAAAAGGTGACAAGACAGAAGTGGGGGAGAGCGGAGTGACGCTGAGCGGAGGACAGAAGGCTCGGGTGGCGTTGGCCAGAGCTGTGTACATGGTCAGTCCTCAGAGACACTTTTGTAGATGTTTATATCATAACAAATGCGTAAAACATTCGAGCAGTACCTGTATATATGCTGTATATATACATTCAGTCTTGTTATTCCCACTGACCTCTTCACTTCAGGACAAAGACATCTACCTCCTGGATGACCCGTTGGCAGCAGTCGACACAGACGTGGCCGAACACCTGATGCAGAAATGCATCATGGGACTCCTCCGGGGAAAGACCAGAATCCTTTGCACCCACCGCATAGAGTTTGTGGACAAAGCCGACATGGTGGTCCTCATGGACGACGGAACCATCGTCAAAACGGGTAGAGACGACGAGGATTTTGTGGTCGTGACACAGGAAACAAGCGTCTTTGAATGATCCGTGATGATGTGATGATGATAGATGATGTTGATGTTTAACAGGTCGTCCTGCAGAAATCCTTCCTTTGGTCGAGGCCGTGCCGAAGAAACGGAAGAATGACGACAACACCAAAGAGAAAGGTAACATCCACTGTAGTTATACTATAGTTATACTGCACTGCTCTTACTCCACAAACCTTTACATATCTCTACATTTTAATTACACTGACGACTTTTGTGACTTTTTAAATTTCCTTTTCCCGTTGAAGCTCTTTCAGCTTTTGGAAATATTTTTTTTTATTATTTGCTATTATTATTATTATTAATATTATTATAATATTTTTAGGACATGTACAATGTTTATTGATATATTTCCAACACAATTCCCTCTTTTATATTTTCTTATTTCAAGTTCTATATATGCAAGTGTTTTTTTTTGTTTTTAAATGTAGGTTAAAAAATATATATATATTATAAGAATGAATTTTTACTCTTTAGGTCCCAAAAGTAGAAAAGAAGAAAGAAAAAACAAAGAAAGAATGGAATATAAAGTATACTTTTACTGAAGGTTTTTCACTCTCCTTGTTGGTTTTTAGCAGGCGACGCAGAGGAGGATGAAGATGAGTCCAGTTCACCCTCAGATCTGTTGGTGGATGATGATGCTGAGCAGCTGCAGGTCGAGCAGAAACAGGCAGGTGGTCTGGCCTGGAGAGTTTACCGGACTTACTGGGCTGCTGTGGGTGGAGCGCTGGCCTCCTCCGTACTGTTATCTCTGCTCCTCATGCAAGGTCCACTGCATACACGGTCTTGCAAAAATTATGTCTTAATATAATACATTTAAAAGAAGCTGTTTTAGATATATAATATGTTTTTGTCCTGTCCTTGTTGTGTTTCAGCTTCTAAGAATGTCTCTGATTGGTGGTTGTCTCACTGGATCTCCCAGCTGACAAACAACGGCTCCACTCTGCCTAATAACAGCGCTTCGTTCACGTTCACCTCCGCTCACCTGCTGCTCTTCTCCCATGCAGAATTAATGTATGTGCAAACATTACTTTCTATTCTTTTTTTATTTGTTTTAATAACTAAAACCACCAATAAATAATGCATGTGATAACAAACTACGACTGAAATCTAATGTTCATACTCACCCTCCAGGTCTCCCCTGTTCTCCGCGCAAACCTTCCCGTCCAACAACGTGAGCTCTGACGTCAGGTTTTATCTGATCGTGTACGGCTCCCTCGGCGCGGCCAACACCGTCTTCACGGGCTTCAGAGCCGTCCTGTTCGCCTACGGAGGCGTTTGTGCTGCCAGAACCGTCCACAACAGACTCCTGGACCGGGTCCTCAAGGTTTGTGACTGCGGCTTTTTGTTTCTGCACCAGCTGAAGTTTAGAGAACCAAGTCTTCTCGCCTTCAGACTGGACAAACTCATACTGAACTGAGCTTATCTACTGTTTTCAGGTGACAACAGGCAGCTGTTTTTGTTTGTTTGTCTCCAAACGTCTATCTTTACATCTTGAACCTTGCATGAACTGACATTTTGGCCACATGGGGGCAGCAGAAACAAGGTGAAATAGAGCACCTGAATGTAGTGAGGTACACTTTTATGATGTACTATTCATTCAGTTACTACCCACTTTAGCAAATGCTGTGAAAATATAGCCAGTAGGTGGCAGCAGAGGTCAATTCACATGATGCAGCACAAGTCTTAAACACAACCACAGCCTCTGCTGTTCAATTAAACAGCTATTGTAGTAAATTGTGTGTAGGATATGGCCTTTATTCAAAATAACTGTGTATTCTATCATATCATGATAGCTATCATAACATGATACAACAAGAAAATACCCTGCCCTTCTCTGACTCAGCATTTTTGGTCAAACTAAACCCTCGTCGTCTTCTTCTTCGTGTCCAGGCCACGGTGACCTTCTTCGACACCACGCCTCTCGGACGCATCCTGAACCGCTTCTCTTCAGACCTGTACAGCGTCGACGACAGCCTGCCGTTCATCCTCAACATCTTCCTCGCCAACGTCTTCGGCCTGCTGGGGATGCTGGTGGTGATCAGCTACGGCATGCCCTGGGTCCTCGTGCCCCTGCTGCCCCTGGCTCTGCTTTACTACCGCACGCAACGCTTCTACCGGCACACCTCGCGAGAGCTGAAGCGCCTGTGCAGCCTCACCCTGTCGCCCGTCTACTCTCACTTCTCTGAGACGCTGAGCGGGCTGGGAACCATCAGGGCCAGCGCCAGCTCTGCCAGGTGAGACCTGACATGACGTGAGACGACGTGAGACGACGTGAGACAGCGTGAGACAGCGTGAGACAATGTGACAGGACTTGACACGATGTGACACAACATGAGACACCCTGACACACCATGAGACAGCGTGAGACACACTGACACACCCTGACACACCGTGAGACACCCTGACACACCGTGAGACACACTGACACACCCTGACACACCGTGAGACACCCTGACACACCGTGAGACACCCTGAGACACCCTGACAGGACTTGACGCAACATGACGCGGCGTGAGACACCCTGACACACCGTGAGACAACGTGAGACAACGTGAGACACCCTGACATACCCTGACATACCGTGAGACACCCTGACACACCGTGAGACAACGTGAGACAACGTGAGACACCCTGACATACCCTGACACACCGTGAGACAACGTGAGACACTGTGACAGGAAGTGACGCAGCGTGAGACACCCTGACACAGTGTGAGACACCCTGACACATTGTGAGACACCCTGACACACCGTGAGACACCCTGACATACCGTGAGACAATGTGACACACTGTGAGACAACGTGACACACCGTGACAGGACGTGATGCGACGTGACACACCATGACTCAACATGAGACACCCAGACACACCGTGAGACACTCTGACTCAACGTGAGACACCCTGACTTGACATGAGACACCCTGACTCATCGTGAGACACCCTGACACACCGTGAGACAACGTGAGACACCCCGACTCAACATGAGACACCCTGACACACCGTGAGACACTCTGACTCAACGTGAGACACCCTGACTTGACATGAGACACCCCGACTCAACATGAGACACCCTGACTCAACGTGAGACAAAGTGAGACACCATGACAGGACGTGACGCGACGTGAGACACCCTGACTCAACGTGAGACACTCTGACTTACCGTGAGACAAAGTGAGACACCATGACAGGACGTGACGCGACGTGAGACACCGTGAGACTCCCTGAGACAACGTGAGACACTGTGACATGACGTGAGACACCGCAGCACAGTCAGTGTCATCTATGTGTCCAGGTTTGTGGAGGAGAGTGCCAAACGTCTGGAGCAGAACCAGCGCTGCCTGTTCCTGAGCAACGCCGCCATGCAGTGGCTGGACATCCGCCTGCAGCTGATTGGCGTCGCCGTGGTGACGGGCCTCGCTGTGATCGCTGTCGTCCAGCATCAGTTTCAGACTGTGGATCCAGGTGAGTCCAAAGCAGAGTCTGCTGACTGTGTGAGTGACACGTGCAGTTCTAACTGTAACTTGTGTTAAATCCCCGTCAGGTCTGGTCGGTCTGTCCCTGTCCTACGCTCTGTCCATCACCACGCTGCTGTCCGGCCTCATATTCAGCTTCACTCAGACTGAGATGCAGCTGGTGAGCGTGGAGCGCACTGAGGAATACTCCAGCGGCCTCGCCATCGAGTCTCAGCAGGAGAACACAGAGGTCAGAGAGGGTTTCAAGTCATTCAAGTGTTCTGAGAGAGACTTTATTCAGCCGTAATCATCCGTCGTCACTTTCCCGTCTGTTTTTACCTCAGCTGCCGTCAGCGTGGCCCGAGCAGGGCTGGTTGGAGTTCCGCGGGGCAGTTTTGGCGTACAGGGACGGCCTTCCTAACGCCCTGGACGGCGTGAGCGCGGTGGTGCGGCCCGGGGAAAAGGTGGGCGTCGTGGGCCGGACGGGCTCCGGCAAGTCCACGCTCTTCCTGGCCCTGTTCCGTATGGTGGAGCTGAACCAGGGTCAGATTCTCCTGGACGGCCTGGACATCAGCACAGTGGGCCTGAGTCAGCTCAGGTAGATGAGTAAATGCCAAATCATGGAAAAGTCATAGATGTGGTTTTTCAGACTTTGACGGTGTGTGGCGCCCTCTGCAGGTCCCGGTTGGCCATCATTCCTCAGGATCCCTTCCTGTTCAGTGGGAGCGTCAGGGAGAATCTGGACCCGTGTGGGCGACACCAGGACCAGCAGCTGCTGGACGTCCTGGACCAGTGTCACCTCAGCTCTGTGGTCAACAGAATGGGTGAGAGGGAGACTTCGGATGAGCTATTAAACATCGTCGTCTTAAGCCTGATCACATTTTAAAAACAGTGAGTTTTCTTGTGTGTCAGGTGGTCTGGACGCTGAGGTTGGAGAAAGAGGAAAGTCCTTGTCCGTGGGACAGAGACAGCTGCTGTGTCTGTCCAGAGCTCTGCTGACCGAGGCCAAGGTGAGACGTCCTCCGCTCGATTATTACTGTCTGTGCTGAGTCGACGATCTGTTTCTGTCTGTGACCAAGATCTCAAGGTTCGTGCAGATCGTGTTTCAAATCTATAAAAGTGGACACTGTCGGTGAAGCAGCTCTTAAAAGTTGCCCTCCTGTCTTTGTCGTCTGCGTCGTCACATTTGGTCCTTGAATTTGAGGGAATTGGTCGTCCTGTGATGGATGGAGTGACCGTGACCCTCATGTGGAGGATGTAGTGGTAGAAGATGAGTGGACGAGTCGTCAAGTCCTGGAATGAAGTTAGTTAGAACAACAAGAAGAAGAAGAAAAGCTGTGCATGGGTTAACACAGGACCTATGTCCTCTCTCACGTAGGTCCTGTGCATCGACGAGGCCACGGCCAGCGTGGACCACAGGACGGACAAACTGCTGCAGCAGACCATCAGGGACAAGTTTCAGGACAAGACTGTCCTCACCATCGCCCACAGGTCAAACATTTAACCTCTTCTATCCTGACCCTCTGATGACATGCCCAAACTAAACAGAGTAAACATCTGCAGTTACAAGCTCTATGTGGATTATCTTGGTATCAGAATAAAGATAACGCTTGTGAGATTCACTGTAGATGCCACTGTGTCAGAGTAAATGTACATGGAACACAGCATAAATTAAGGATTTTTTTTTCTCTCGCCTAAAAAAATATTGCATTTTAAAGCAAATATCACCTTTAAAATCTAGAGTAGGAGCTTAAAAACACATGGAGGTCATGTAACAACATGTGGACATGAGCTGTGCGAAGTCTGATGCTGCTGAAGTGAAGCAGAGTGAAATGACAGAGGTTTTAGTAAAGACATTCTCTCTGATTTGGCACAGTTTGGCACCTTCTGTGCCATTTGAGATTTCTTAGGTACCAAATTATTAAAAACCCATTTAATTTTATTTGCATGTCACTATTGGTCTAAAAAGAACTTATTTTGGATTAAAATAATAACAACGCTGTGACTTACCTTGGTCAATGTGGGTGATTGACAGCTTGTTATAAACCTCTAAACTCATAGAATCGGCCCCGATGACATTTATGCAGAAATGTGTTTGCACACAGAGTAAAGATGTCTCTGATGTGTGTGTGTGTGTGTGTGTGTGTGTGTGTGTGTGTGTGTGTGTGTGTGTGTGTGTGTGTGTGTGTGTGTGTGTGTGTGCGTGTGCGTGTGTGCTCAGGATCAACACCATCATGGACTGTGACCGGGTTCTGGTGATGCGCGGTGGTAAAGCGGTGGAGTTCGACAGCCCGGCAGCTCTCTGTCAAAGTGACCGCTCCATCTTCCACAGGCTGGTTGGTGGCAACGCACAATGAGACGTCTGACATATATTAGATATTATATATTAAATATATATTTTTGTACCGTTCGATCGTCGTCATCGTGTCGTCACCTGCTCTTTTTGGACTTTTTTAACGGCTTCAATTTTGTGAAGTTGAAGATGTTTGTTTGGGGTTGTTTTATCGTCTCCTCTCGTGCTACACTGATGATGATGATGATGATGATGATGATGATGATGGTTTAAGTCAGCGTTTGCACATACTTGAATATTTTGGTGCTAATTGACGGTGGAATCTTCTTCACCTCTGCAGTGAATCTCAGACTGTGGGAGTATAAGTTGATAAGATGATCAGGATTAGTTTCTACTCTTTATAAGAGGATTTACCTTCAGTATCCTAAAGTGTGTTAGCTGTGGTCTGGGTTCTCTTTGCAATAATCAGATACTGTTGAGTTCACGGTATTAATAAAAAGATCTTTGTGGTGGAATAAGGTTTAAATGAAGGTTTTTCTTTTGTACAATAAAACGATCTTCCTTCTACCTGGAGCTGCATGCAGGAGTAAGGCAGAGTTATCAGAATGAGCTGTTTACCTTGAATATTACATCCATGACTTAGATTAACTACATGTTTAAAATGATGTTCAGTCAATACTTGATCTGCTTCAGTATCTCCTGAGATTATCCCATGTTTTCTTGTCTTAAACACTAGAATTAGAATATTATACATGTGTGAATATTCTTGTGTGCTCAGGGATCATTGATGGAATTCCTGAGTTGTCTCTGGTTAATTTATTTGTCTCGACCTTGATGTTTTTGTCATTTTAACTTTGTAAATACAAACAAAAACCTGCTCTGGGCAGGGAGCGTCCGTTAAATAAATCATACATTAAATAAATCATGTTTGTGTGATTTATTCTCACCAGCATGTTTATTAGTTTATAAAGTGTTTACTAACGATAAAATTCATTGCCGCTTCGTTGCCTCTGATGTTGTTGTCATACTGGTTTTGTTTCAGCAGGTTTGTACAGGTTCATAATTATGTTTTCCTTCTGTCTCTCTGCAGATTAAAGTGCAGCAGATTCAGGTGAGTTCATCACAGTGAGTCAGTCTGAACACCTGTGAATACTGACGTCGTTGTCATGGAGTTTGTTTACTTCATGTTTTCTGCTTGTCAAAAGTCCAGGTTTCAGTATTAATGCAATTAGTGTGTGTGTGTGTGTGTGTGTGTGTGCGCACAAGATAGTTTTTTTTTCATTTTCACCAACTATACAAACACCTGAGCAACAAAAACGACTCCAATTGTTTAAATCGGATTGAATTTGTGAAATTTGGAAACGCGTCACAGTTCAAAGTTCACTTGGCCTCATTTATATCAACAAAAACAAAAAGAAAAACACTAAAGTTGTGATTTCTGCACAATTATTGCTTCTTTATATCACTCCTAAAATAAAAAATGCACAAAAACACATTTATTATAAACATTTTTAAAGCCTTAATATGTGATCTGCAAACACACGCCCAGGATGTCCATATAAGGAGCTGTGCTTTATTCCCACGGCTGTCGAACACAGATCCACTCAGGGTTAGAGTTAGAGGTCGTTCCGTTGTTATTACACATTTATCATGGCGATGTTTGTCCTTGACAACTTGTGTGGACCTTTAAATGATGTGGTATTTAAAGGTGCATTATGTAATAAATCATAAAATCCTCCTAATATGTCACAGAGACTCAGGAATAATGTTCATATAACAAACTGAACTCACCAACAACAACAGTACAGACAAAATATTTGCATAAAAAAAAATATTTTGCAGACTGCAAATCACGTTTACGTTTTGAAATCATGTTTTGGCGTCATGTGGCGCCACCTACCGCGGTCTACCAGTCATTGCAGTCAGTAGAGTCTCAGCTGCAGAGCAACGACGGGTTGCCAGTTATGTCGGTAGTTACTCGGTATTTTGAATTTGAGTGTAGTAACTGTTTTTGGCCACATTCTTACATATGGCACCTCTAAAGGTCCACACAATATAGATTAGTAAAATAGTGATAGAAAAGCCTTTTTTTCTTTAAAGAGCCTTTAGTTTAGCATCAAAACAAAAGATTAGTTTAGTTTTCGACTGTAAAACACGCTGGTCCAAAAATGTCCAGAGGTAAATGGCTCATTTTGGGCTTAAAAAACAATCATTCATACAACCATGTGATTTATACATTTACAGTAATTAAGTTCAATTTCACCTCCATGTTACATACTGGACCTTTAACCTGCCTTTAAGGCTGAGTGTGTGTGTGTGTGTATTGTGGTGAATGTCACTGTGTGTGTGCACTCACAGCAGAATATCACGTCATGTTTTGAGCCTCACGGACGCAGGGAAACACTTGTTTTGTCATGTGATGTCATCGCTTTAAACGTTTATGTTTGGGGAGCGTGTGTGTGTGTGTGTGTGTTTGTGTGTGTGTGTGGGGGGGGGGGGGGTGTAACTCAGTGGTTAAGACCGCTGCTCCTGTGTGTCACCAGGTCAACTCCACCCCTGGACGGTTGTCAGTCACTTTGGATAAAAGCGTCTGCTAAATGACATGTAATGAGCTGTGTGTGTGTGTGTGTGCGGTCGTCAAGGTGTGTTTTCGTCTTTTGGGCGTGTGTGTGTGTGTGCGTGTGTGTCTGAGTGTGCTGACAGTTAGTGGAAGCTGAACAGGTTTGTCTGCTTCATGCCGCGTGTTTGTCCACCTGAGTGACGGCGCCTCACCTCAGTCTCACCCTGCAGAGCGAAGGCTGTGGACACAACAGACACACAACTGAGACACACAACGGCAGACACACACCACCACAGATATGGACTGAAGTATCTGCTCCATCTTTGGGTGAGTTGACTGTTTCCCTCTCTCTCTCTTCTAAGGGTCTAAGGGTTAATGTTTCAGGGTTAACGCTGTGGGCTGTGATCCAGGTTTCAGGTTCTGTCATTCATGCAGTTTCTGTCAAGGTCTCAGCTCCGTAATAATAACGACTGTTGTTTCACTGAGACGCGAAATTGAAGCAGCAGAGAAGGAAGGTGTGTCTGTGTGTGTGTCTGTGTGTGTGTCTGTGTGTGTCTGTGGATGCATTTCACTTGTTTTTAAGGCCGACTTTTCCTTCATCCTTCACGTACTTTGTTCTCGTGTCGCTGATTTTCCTTCAGCTGCCACTGACTGAACGTTTTCTCTGTGTGTGTGTGTGTGTGTCAGTGTCATAAATGCAGCTTTGTGCCCTTTGATTCCTCATAAAATGCAGATTGTGTAACTTTCAGTGCGCCTGCTGCACCCGTGTGTCATAAAAAACACATTTAGATATAAACATGTAACATGTGGAGGAATGAACGACGTAAACACGACGTAAAACCTCTCACTGACTCATTATCATAAAGATAAAGCTGTTTTATTTTTTTAAATCACGTTCATTAACTCTACCGTGTCACGACTAAATCTTCCTCTACGTTTAGAGAACGTTCTTTTTGAGCCGCTGAAGTATAAAAGTGTAAAGGTGCATTTCCACAGACTGTGAAGTGTCGGGTCATGTGACTGTGGTCACTGGATCACCTGTGATTATCTGTGGCTAATAACATAATAACATAATAACAGGCTTTAAAGAGGGAATAACGGCGACACAAGTAATAAGTAAAAGTACAAAGACGTTTGTATAACACACAGTTATATTTCTTCTCGTTCAAATAGATTTAAAAAAATAAAGGATCACTACATTAATGCTACGTGTGTAAATCACAGTCCTTTGACCTGTGAACACATTCTCAGTGATGAAAAACCCATTTAATCTGGGATTAAAGTGTTTTTTTGAGGGTATTTGAGTGCTTGGTTAGAATTATTAGGACATAATCTGTTCATCGATCGATCAATCAAATTACAGATGTGTCTTCTCGACTGCTCTGGGATGATAGTGACTGGGACTCTGGATGGTGAGGTTTTTCTCCAGGTGAAAGCAGTGATCGGGGTGTGGTTCCTTTAGAGTTTGTGTGTGCGTGTTTACAGAAAGGAAACACCCGACAACACAACACTGCAGCAGCAGCAGCACAACTCTCGATAAACCTGTTGCTTTACCTGCATTTAACATCCAACAGCCCTGAGGCTGTGACTCACACATCTGAGAAATGTACCTGTGTGGTTATCTGTGTGTGTGTGTGTTACAGTGTGTGTTACCTGTGTGTGTGTGTGTGTGTGTGTGTGTGTGTGTCTTGACTGTCACTCTGTGAACTGGTCGTCTCTTTGTTTTGTTCTAGTTTTTCATGAATCATTTCCACATTATTATTTTCATCTCTTTATGTGATTCTATGACTTTATGTGACCCTGAGATCAGGTGTAAGAGACATGAGTTATATTCAAACACTATAACGACTAAAATAAAACTAAATAAAACAAACTTCATTATTGAATCCATGCGTTTGGCTTTTAAATCGTCTTTTGTGTTAAAATATTGCTTTTCAAAGTCGTTCAACTAGAATTAGATTCTGAAAACACGACGTATTCTACATCAGCGGAAGTGCGGGATATTTTCAGAATAAATGTGTCACTTTATTTTGAAGTTTGACAGGAAGTCGAGGTCTGTGTCATTTCGTCCACAGAGAAAATGGAGTTTCTGTTTGTCTGAATCTCATTTGTCCACATTTCAAATCACCTGAACTGTCACAACATTGTGTTTCCTGTTCAGATTTAGACGACGACGAGTTCTCGATGCTGCTGTGACACAAAGACAACCGCCATGGTATTTTCACTCTTTCACTGGAGTTTCACTGTTTTGTTTTCTTTGTGCTTGTGTTGTAAACATGTTGTCGTTCCACGTCGTTTGCAGCTGTCTCACCGCAGAGGGAAGAGCCTCTCTGACGCCTTCATCCTGGAACAGTCAGAGGACGGCGGAGTGGTCGTTTCCAGCATCAACAACGATGCCACCAGGAACCAGGGTCTGAGGAAGGGTAAGACTTTTATTTATTTATTTGTTTTAGAGAGAGGACCGCCTCCCTGTGGACCTCGAACTCTGGATTGAACTGCGTACGTGGAAATGTTCTGGCTATTTATGGAGAAACTAAAAATGTTTTCCTTTTTTTAGGGGATGAAATTTTGGGGGCAACGATTGATTTTGACAAACTGTCAAAGGAGGAGGTTCTAAATGTGCTGAAAACGATTGAGCCCTTTGACGACAAGGTCAAGGTCCTGACCAGGAACACACTGAGCAGGAGCCTCGGGGATCTGGACCAGTGTGGACGACACAGTCCCAAGAGGGTGAGTACAGACAACGCCATCCAACACAACTCTGCTGTGTTTAACCTCTTCTTCACGGTTGCCCCCGCGATCGGGAAAGGCGTCATATGCATTTGCATTTATGTCCTTTTGACTCGCTAATGAAGTGATTCACACGCATTTGGAGACCGGGGTCTGATTCTACCGGTTTAGACGTTTAAAACGAGCTGTCAATCACCCTAATTGACCAAGCTAAGCCAGAGCTATGGCGCTGAGTAACTGAAGACGCTGCAGAGTCACAGAGTTGTTATTACGCACCGCACAGGGAGCATCGATTTACAGCCAGTTATCATACTTTTTTTTATTTTTTTTATTTTTTTAAACAAGTTCTTTTTAGACCAATAGTGACATATAAATAAAATTAAATGGTTTTTTAATCATTTGGTACCTAAGAAATCTCAAATGGCACAGATGGTGCCAAACTGAGCCAAAAGTGAGAACGCCTAGACATCTCTCTACTAAAACCTCTGTAATTTTGCTCTGCTTCACTTCAGCAGCATCAGACTTTGCACAGCTTGTGTCCACATGTTGTTACATGACCTCCATGTGTTTTTAAGCTCCTGCTGCATATTTTAAAGGTGATATTTGCTTTAAAATGCAATATTTTTTTAGGCGAGAGAAAAAAATCCTTCAGTTATGCTGTGTTCCATGTACATTTACTCTGACAGTGTTATTAGTGTGACAAGTGTTATCTTCATTTTGATACCAAGATAATCCACATAGAGCTTGTAACTGCAGAGATTTACTCTATTTAGTTTGGGCGTGTCATTTTCGCACATGTATAAGCTCTCAAATACTTTTTGAATTGTGTTCCTATATCTGCTACAGAGGCTGAGAAATCAGTCATTTAGTCACCATTGAAGCTCAGGTTTTAGAGGTGTTTTTTCCAGGCGCTTCAGGCCTTAATTACATTAAATGCATCAGTGATCAGTGACTTAGGGTTTTTATGGTGCAAGATTACAACATTAAAAAGATTTTTAGTTGCTAGAATATGCTGTGTTCTAATCAGCAGGTTGTGTTTTGTCATTCCAGATGCTAAATGACTCCTACAGCAAACTCTACAATGCCAAAATCAAGAGGTTCATGAAGGACGGCGTGCGCGGCGCGGACGCGGGCGGCGTGAACGGCAAGCTAACGGCGGCGGGCTCGTCCAGCGTCAGCCTCAAACATGACGCGGGGTTGCCTCGCCTCGGCGTCGACTTTGGACTTCTCAGAAACACTCTGAGCACAGACGACGACGACGATTCAGAATCTGACGATAGATCGGCTGGAAACGTGACGGACGGCAGCAATCTCAATCTGCCACCTCTGGGTCTTGGTGGAGTTCAGATACCAAGATTAGAAGTTGATGCTAAAAGTCCACAGCTTAATGCTCCACACTTCCATATGTCTGGAACATCACCTAAAGGTCCAAATCTGAACGCTGCAGGTGGTTTGCAACTGTCAAACACCGATAACCCGTCAGTCGACTTCAGAACGCCACATCATGAAAGACCTCGTATCGAACTGGGAGGCAAAGGGATTTCTCCTCGCGGCTCAAAGACTCGTTCTCCTGAAATGGAGATGAACTTAAGTGGAGGAAATGTATCTGGTCCATCGTTCAACGCTCGTCCTCCCAGAGTGAGCGTTGACGGAAACAAAAAAGAATTCAAAATGCCAAAATTCAAACTACCTGACCTTGGTCCGTCTGAATTTGAGACTGAATCACAAGGCCTGGATTTCCCTTCAGATAAACTTAATCCTAAGTATTCCCAGAAACTCAAAAAGCCAGATCTAAATGTGGACGATCTCTCCGGTTTTGTAGAGTCACCGAAACTTTCGTTGTCTGGTCGATCCCCCGACCTGGACCTAGAAATGCCAGGTGTCGATGTAAATGGACCCAGCGTGGACTCGCCCTCAGGTGGAATCAGAGTGACGTCCATCAAACCACACATCGATCTTAAGTCTCCAGCTTTAGATGTGGATGCACCCGATGGTCAACTCACTATGCCCAAATTTGGATTCCCGGGCAAAGGTGGAGCTGATGTGAAAACACCAGACCTCAAAACACCGAGGATAAAAGGTGACGTTCATGCGCCTGATGTAAATCTACCCAAAGTTGGCGTAAAAGGTGTATCTGGAAAGTACAAGGCTCCTAAATTTACCATGCCAAAGTTTGATTTACCAGACATTGACGTTCCAGATGTCGAAGGATTCAATGATGTGCGTTTGTCTGCACCTGATCTCAAAGCTGGAATCGCAGATCCAAATGTGGACTTGAACATGACTCGACCATCGGGTAAACTGAAGATGCCTGGAGCTGGGCTTTCAGGACCTGAATATAAGTTACAAACTCCAGACGTCGATGTATCTGCTCCCAAGTTTAAAGAGGGCTTTGGTTTGCATCTCAACGACCCAAAGCTACATCTAAACACCCCTGACGTTGACATGCCATCCGGTAAAATGGACATCGAAGCAGATGCTCCATCTGGAAAGTTTAAAATGCCAAAATTTAAGATCTTTGGAACACTGCCAAAGAATAAAGATGTAGATATCAGTGCAGGGATTAAAACGCCGAAACTAAAGACTGGTGAACTAAGGACTCCAGACTTTGATCTGTCAGCACCAAAATTCAAAGGGGCTATTGATTCCCGTGATATGAATTTGCCTGAGATGAACCTGAATAAGCCCAGATTAGATCTATCTGGACCAGATGTAACGGCAAGCAAATTCCAAATGCCTGAATTTAACGTTTCAGGCACATTGCCAAAGGGACCAAAGTTAGATGTAAACACAGATCTGAAATCACCCGATCTAGGTTTTAAATCTCCAAAGATTAAAGGTGGCATTGATGCCCCTGATTTGGACTTACCAGACATGCGACTTAAGGCTCCTAAGTTGGATGTGAATACTCCAGATGTGAACATGGGTTCACCCAAAGCAAAATTAAAAATCCCTAAATTAAAGATGCCTAAATTTAGTCTTCCAGGAGTAAACGGACCAGAGATGGATGGCAGTTTCGATAGGCCAGACTTTGACATTGATATGCCCAACGTAAATCTCAAAGGTCCGAATGCTGACCTGGAAATGCCAGGTGTTGATATTGCTGGTCCATCAGGGAAATTCAAGAAGCCGAACTTGAACCTACCTGACTTTGGGGGTGAAATTAATCCACCAGATCTAAAAATGCCAAAGGTCGACCTGAAAGGCCCAAAGGTAGACCTTAATGCTCCAAATGCCAACCTGGATATGCCATCAGGTAAACTGAAAATGCCTGAGCTTCATGCTCCAGACTGGGATGTCAACGCTCCCTCAAGCAAACTGAAAATGCCTAAATTTAGCCTACCAAGTCTCAGAGGGCCTGAGATCGATGGAAACTTCAACCATCCAGATGTAGATGTAAATGCACCCAAGGTCAACCTCAAAGGTCCTAAAGCTGACTTGGATGTCGATATGGCTGCTCCATCAGGCAGATTCAAAAAGCCAAACTTGAATATGCCCGAGTTTGGGGGTGAAATAAATCCACCGGATCTAAAAGGCAAACTGGAAATGCCAGAGCTTCATGCTCCAGACTGGAAAATGAAAATGCCTAAGTTTAGTTTGCCAAGCCTAAAAGGACCTGAGATTGATGGGAAATTTGACGGCCCAGACATGGATATAAATGCACCCAGGTTCAAATCACCTCACCTGGGTTTGTCTGGTCCAGACCTCAGTGGTGGAATAAAGGCACCAGATCTAAACATGCCGAAGATGGACTTAAAAAGCCCCAAACTGGACTTTAATTCCCCCAAACTCAACTTAGACATGCCGTCAGGCAAAGTCAAAATGCCAAAATCAAAGGTCGACCTTCATGCACCAGACTGGGATGTTAATGCTCCCTCAGGCAAAGTGAAAATGCCTAAATTTGATCTTTCAGGTACGTTGCCAAAGGGACCAAATATGGACATAAACACAGATTTTAGTCTCAAAGCTCCAAAGATAAATGGTGGAATTGATGCACCAGACTTGAACTTACCAAATATGGACCTGAAAGCTCCAAAATTAGATGTGAACGCTCCAGGTGTTAACATTGGTTCTCCTAAAGGAAAATTAAAGTTCCCCAAATTTAAACTGCCCAAATTTAGCTTGCCAAGCTTAAAAGGACCTGACATTGATGGAAACATAGATGGCCCAGATGTAGATCTAAATGCACCAAAGGTCAACCTTAAAGGTCCTAAAGCTGACTTTGATGCTGACTTTGATGGTCCATCAGGAAAATTCAAAACACCAAACTTGAATATGCCAAAATTTGGCCTGTCTGGTCCTGACATTGATGCCCCTAAGTGGGACTTAAAATCACCTAAACTAGGTTTGTCTGGTCCAGACCTCAGTGGTGGAATAAAGGCACCAGATCTAAACATGCCGAAGATGGACTTAAAAAGCCCCAAACTGGACTTTAATTCCCCCAAACTCAACGTAGACATGCCGTCAGGCAAAGTGAAAATGCCAAAATCAAAGGCAGAGTTTAAGGTACCAGACTGGGATGTTAATGCTCCCTCAGGTAATCTGAAAATGCCAAAATTTGATCTTTCAGGTACGTTGCCAAAGGGACCAAACATGGACATAAACACAGATTTTAAGCGTCCAGATTTTAGTCTCAAAGCTCCAAAGATAAATGGTGGAATTGATGCACCAGACTTTAAAGCTCCAAAATTTGATGTGAATGCTCCAAATGTCAACATTGGTTCTCCTAAAGGAAAAGTAAAATTCCCCAAATTTAAAATGCCCAAATTTAGCTTACCAAGCTTAAAAGGACCTGGCATTGATGGAAACATCGATGGCCCAGATGTAGATCTAAATGCACCAAAGGTCAACCTCAGAGGTCCTAAAGCTGACTTTGATGCTGACTTTGATGGTCCATCAGGAAAATTCAAAACACCAAACTTCAATATGCCAAAATTTGGCCTGTCTGGTCCTGACATTGATGCCCCTAAATGGGACTTAAAATCACCTAAACTAGGTTTGTCTGGTCCAGACCTCAGTGGTGGAATAAAGGCACCAGATCTAAACATGCCAAAGATGGACTTAAAAAGCCCCAAACTGGACTTTAATTCCCCCAAACTCAACTTAGACATGCCGTCAGGCAAAGTGAAAATGCCAAAATCAAAGGTTGACCTTCATGCACCAGACTGGGATGTTAATGCTCCCTCAGGCAAAGTGAAAATGCCTAAATTTGATCTTTCAGGTACGTTGCCAAAGGGACCAAATATGGACATAAACACAGATTTTAGTCTCAAAGCTCCAAAGATAAATGGTGGAATTGATGCACCAGACTTGAACTTACCAAATATGGACTTGAAAGCTCCCAAATTTGATGTGAATCCTCCAGGTGTTAACATTGGTTCTCCTAAAGGAAAAATAAAATTTCCCAAATTTAAAATGCCCAAATTTGGCTTGCCGAGCTTAAAAGGACCTGACATTGATGGAAACATCGATGGCCCAGATGTAGATCTAAATGCACCAAAAGTCAACCTCAAAGGTCCTAAAGCTGACTTTGATGCTGACTTTGATGGTCCATCAGGAAAATTCAAAACACCAAACTTGAATATGCCAAAATTTGGCCTGTCTGGTCCTGACATTGATGCCCCTAAGTGGGACTTAAAATCACCTAAACTAGGTTTGTCTGGTCCAGACCTCAGTGGTGGAATAAAGGCACCAGATCTAAACATGCCGAAGATGGACTTAAAAAGCCCCAAACTGGACTTTAATTCCCCCAAACTCAACTTAGACATGCCGTCAGGCAAAGTGAAAATGCCAACACTGCCAAGACCAAAGGCAGATCTTCATGCACCAGACTGGGATGTCAACGCTCCCTCGGGCAAACTGAAAATGCCAAAATATGATCTTTCAGGTTCGTTGCCAAAGGGACCGAATTTGGGCACAGATTTTAACCTGAAAGGCCCAAAGTTAAAGGGAGGATTTGATGGTCCTGACTTGAACATGCCACACATGGACCTTAAAGCTCCAAAGTGGGATGTCAACACCCCGGATGTTAACATCGGCTCACCCAAAACAAAGTTTAAGATGCCCAAAGTGAAAGTGCCTAAAGTTAGTCTACCGACCTTACAAGGACCTGAGATCGATGGCAATCTCGACGGTCGAGGCATTGACATCAATGCACCTGACGTCAACCTCAAAGGGCCCAAAGGTGGCTTTGAAATGCCAGACGTTGGTTTTGGTAGTCTGTCTGAAAAAGTGAAAATGCCACATATGAAAATGCCAACTGTGGGATTCTCTACTCCGGATTTCGATGGCCCACATTATGACCTCAAGACACCAGATCTGAATGCCAAGCTACCGAAAGGACCCAATTTGAGCATGAATTCGGACCTAAAATCCCCTGATTTCAATCTCAAAACTCCAAAATTGGATTTCCCAGATGTGGATCTTAAATCTCCAAAGTTGGACATGAACGCTCCAGACGTCAGCCTTGGTTTACCTGATGCAAAGTTCAAAAAACCCAATATGAAGATGCCAAACGTCCCAAATATGGATATAAATGGAGACCTACAGCGACCCGACCTGAATATTCCTAACGTAAACATAAATGGTCCAAAGGGAAAAATGAGAATGCCAAGTGTTAATGCACCAGACCTCAGTTTGTCTAGACCTAAGGTAAACTCACCTGACATACGTTTGCCCAATACCAGCTTCACAGGTCCTAAGATCAACATGAATACAAACCGACCGGACCTGAGAATCAGTGACCACATCGGGCAACCTGACGTCAACCTTAACGCCCCCCATGTTAGAGGAAGAATCAGAAGTCCAGACTTTGACGTGGACGCTCCCTCTGGAAACTTCCAGGGTCCTCAGTCTGATCTGGACCTTGACAGAAAATTCAAACTCCCTTCTTTAAAGCTTCCTCAGTTGGGAGGCGTCAACGACGCAGGGTCTGACATTGACTTTGGTGCAGCTCAGAGACCGACCAATCTCGATATTTCTCCCCCTAATGCAAAAATGAATGTAAAACCAGTAGAAGTGAAGGGGAACATCAAAGGTCCAAATATGAACGCTCCACACGTGGACGCACATCTGCCCAAAGCAGCCGTGAGGAATCCACAGCTGCATCGCAAATCTCCAGAGCTGAACCTCGACGATCCTTCTTACAGTTTCAGAGGACCGTCGCACAAGCATCGCAAATCTGACACGAGCGGCGCGAGCGTGAGAATCCCCGACCTGGACGTGGACGGAGATCTCAGACCGAGACACAGCGATAGAAGGTCACATCACGGAGCCCACGTCGACTTCCACCGCTCGGACCTCAACATCGACGATTTCACAGGGAAGGAGCATGTGCTCAGAGCCAGAGCCTCAAAGCCAGAGCTGCACGTGTCTCACAGCTACAGACCGACGAGCTCTCCACCGTCGGGAGTCCACACTGACGTGAAGAACCTGGTGCACACCAGGAGAATCCCGGCCGGTGACGCTAACGCGCATTCAAAGCAGAGGACGACGTCACATCTGTCTCAGGACGCGCGAGTCAGAGTCCCCGACGCTTCTGACGGATACTACGTCACCGTTTTTCCCACCGCGGAAAACAGACAAAATCAAAAAATGCCAAACCGTAAACACAACACTCTTGGACGACCCGACCTACATCCAGGAAACATGGAACTGGAAGTTCCAAACGAGAACGACCTGAAAGGGTCAACGTTCTTTTTCTCTGACCTCGTGTAGGATTCACTTTGTCTTTTTGTCTTTTGTTGATTTAATACGAGTTACTTTTTTATAAGTGATCATCATTTTGTATAGAAAGCCCCTCCTCTTGCGTTGTCATGGTGTAAAACGATTACACAGCTGCATGTTTGCACTTATTAGTTTTTATACTGTTTTAAAACATATAAATGTGCATATTTAGCCGTCTGATTATCAACTCTAACACTCAAAATGTTCTCAAAAACGCTCTTGAAAAAAACATTTGCAGATTTTTGGACAATTTTTCATGTTATTGTTTATATTTTATTTTGAAAAACCCACCATGTTTATATTCATTGGAGATGTACAGAGAATTTTTTTTAAATTGAGTACAGTTTTGGAATATTGCACTGCCATTATTTACTTTGAAGTATTAAATATGTACAGTATAGAAAATATTAGAATTTACCCAAAAACTTTTGAAGAGAAGCTGAAGACGGTGTTTGAGGACATTAAACATTAAAATAAAAACATTTGCATAAACGTAATTATAATGCAGCATACGTGCACGTGTTTAATACACATTTAAATAATGTCTTTACATACATATTTTGTTGTAAATACATGTTGAATTAAAGTCTTTGTGTGTACAGTATTTAAATTACAGAAACATCAGAAAAGAGAATTATTACTGATGCTGAAATTTGATTAGAACATTATTTTATTCTACATTATCTATACATATTATGTTTTTTAAAAAATATTCTATTTTATTATACATATGCCATTTTGCTTCTTTCAGGGAAATAACACAAATATGTACATTTAGTCGTTAGTCGTTTAGTTGTTACAAAATGGACCGAGAGGCCACAGGAAGCATTTTTCTGCCATTATTTACTCAAAGCTTTCATTATGTAAATAAACAATAAACTTTGAATTTTCCATTTGTGTGTGTGTGTGTGACTTATTGTTGTGTTTAGTAGTTAGTTGTTAGTATCTATCTATCTATCTATCTATCTATCTATCTATCTATCTATCTATCTATCTATCTATCTATCTATCTATCTATCTATCTATCTATCTATCTATCTATCTATCTATCTATCTATCTGTCTGTCTGTCTGTCTGTCTTTCTATCTATCTATCTTGCTAGTTAGTGTGTTAGTTAGCTTGTGAGTTTACAAGCTAGAATCTATCTTTCTTGCTAGTTAGTGGGGTAGTTAGCTTGAAAGCTAAGAATCTATCCATCTTGCTAGTTAGCTTGTGAGCTCACAAGCTAGACTCTAACCATCTTGCTAGTTAGTGTGCTAGTTAGCTTGTGAGTTTACTGTCTTTCTTGCTAGTTAGTGTGGTGGTTGTAGTAGTATCTATCTATCTATCTATCTATCTATCTATCTATCTATCTATCTATCTATCTATCTATCTATCTATCTATCTATCTATCTATCTATCTATCTATCTATCTATCTATCTATCTATCTATCTATCTATCTATCTATCCGTTAGCTTAAAGTAATCTATCTGTTAGCTTAAAGTTATCTATCTATCTATCTATCTATCTATCTATCTATCTATCTATCTATCTATCTATCTATCTATCTATCTATCTATCTATCTATCTATCTATCTATCTATCTATCTATCTGTTAGCTTAAAGATATCTATCTATCTATCTATCTATCTATCTATCTATCTATCTATCTATCTATCTATCTATCTATCTATCTATCTATCTATCTATCTATCTATCTATCTATCTATCTATCTATCTATCTATCTATCTATCTATCTATCTATCTATCTATCTATCTATCTATCTATCTATCTATCTATCTATCTATCTATCTATCTATCTGTTAGCTTA
Source organism: Microchirus variegatus (assembly GCF_963457635.1). Classification (NCBI taxonomy): domain Eukaryota; kingdom Metazoa; phylum Chordata; class Actinopteri; order Pleuronectiformes; family Soleidae; genus Microchirus; species Microchirus variegatus. The sequence goes on from NC_139824.1 coordinate 18,728,047, forward strand.
AAGTTATCTAGCTAGCTATGTATTCAATTAACTTTATTAGTCCGCAGCTCTACACATGTTATGTCTACCGCTCACCGCTAGATGGCACCCCACCCTCCATTTCCTTGTGACGTCATAACAATGCGCCATCAGCAGCAGCACGACGCGACCTCTGCCGCTGTCTCCATCGAGGGGAAGAAACGATTCTAACGACTTAAATAAGCTGCGTTTATATTTATTTATAAATGATTTCAGGAGCAGAATAAGTTTCCTGAGCTGAAGGAACAAAGTGAACAGAGATGCTGCGTCTGTCGCTGCTGGTTTGTAGCAGAGGAGCCGCTCAAAGGGTGAGAAATAACGACGTGTTCACACAGTCACAGGCTTTGAAACGTAATATTAAACATCACGTTTACAGACGTATAGAAAATATCGAATTATATCTTAATAATGACAGATAACGGCCGGGTTGGTAGGAAGCAAGAAGCAAAACAAGCAAGAAAACAACAATTTAATAGACAGAGATTCACATGTTTCAGTTCAAATGTGTCACATGAACTTATTATGTGTCTGATATAATAATTACGTTTGTTAAAGAACGGAATGTCTTTTATGTCTTAAATATATTAAAGACTCTGGAAACATGGCTTGTCATATTAAAAATGCTTATATTAAAGTTGAAAATAACTTTTCATAACTATTAAAAAAAACCTGTCTCTGGGATTTCAACAGTTAAAAAGACAAATATTTCGAATTTGGATGAAAACTGATTTCTAATATTTTTACATGTTAAATATCATGTACATAAGACCCTAAATTACATAGAAGACTTGTGTGGATCTGGGTTCCCAAAGGCTTTAAACCATTGGTTCTCAAAGTGCGGCCCGGGGGCCAATGGCGGCCCGCAGAAACATTTCTGGCGGCCCCGCAATGAATTAACAGTTGATAGTTTTAACCCAGGAGCGACTAAGCTTGTTAAATGTTTATTGGACATTACTGGATACAGACCAATAAGTGTAAACAAAAATACTGGGTATTTACCTGGTTTCTATATGGTGAATTTTAGTGTATTATTGGGTTATAAGCTGGTAATAAGCAGGTAGCTACAGCCCCCAATTACTAGCTATTTACCCAGTAAATATATGGTAACAGAAATGTGTTACTTGGTATTAACCTGTAATTAGAAGGTAAGAACAATGGCCAAAATACTGGGTAATTACACAGTAAATTATAAAGTGTTATCATATTAACTTTATAATTACATTATATTAACGCTTATATTAGCTAACGCTAAACTGTAGAACTGCAATCTGGTCATTAATATTATTACAAATGGGATTTATTTCAGTTTTTTTTCCTTTGGCGGCCCTCAGTCCAATGTTGGGTTCCTAAATTGGCCTCAGGTATCAGAACTTTGAGAACCCCTGCATTAATATATACAACATTTTAAACTTGTAAACAAAAACACTAAAGTACACTCAGGTATTTTCATCATGAAAACATTACTGTGTCTCACAAACGTTGTGTTTTCTCCTCCTCAGTTTTCCTCGTCGTTCTCCGGTCTGAACTCTCTGCCTCCAAACTTACTGCTGCCCTCTAACCTCGTGGATCCTGCCAGATTAAGTGAGTCTGACACTGCACCTGTGGCTTAATCTGGATTTAATCTGGAGTTTAATGAAGTCAAATACAAGACAATTGCTTATTAGGCCCACACATGGGTTACGTTTACACCGTGACAGCATCAAAGGTGGTCAAGATGAGAAGTAATATGTGATAAACATGCATTTTCACATCAATGAATTTGCAAAGTAGGAAAAATGTTGACATTTATAAAAATATAATACAGTACGGACACCCACTGCTGCAGAGGGAGGGACATGATAGTCTGGGTATTATCAGAAACTGTTGCAGCAGTTTATTTAATGCTCCTGTGCTAACGTTGTCGTCCCTCAGAGCGTTCGCCTCCGCCTGCAGACTCCTCGCTGCCTCTTCTGAGGAAGTGCGACGCCGTGGTTCCTGCTCACCTGAGCCCCGTCCACACGTGGGTGGAGTCTCTGCAGAGCGTGGACGCTGAGCCGGTGGGTTTGGCTCAGCTCCACCCCGACGTTTTCGCCGTGGCTCCGAGGTAACGCACAGTTGTTGTTGTTGTTGTTGTTTTATCCTGTGTTAGGAAAAGTGTGTTGTGTGTCGCACATTGACATCATCATCAGTTCATGGTCAGAGAAGGTGCAAACAGGACGGATGTTAATGTCAGACTAAAATGGAACTAGCAGCGTTTTAAAAAGTCTCCATTTTTGTGTTTTAAAGCTCACACAGAGTGGTCCTGTTGCACATATATGTTAGTTATGGAGGTCTACTTACATACATTAACTTGTTTTTATGGTCAAAAACCTCCTAGTTGCTGTAAACGAGCCGATAGAAATCCTCTTTTCTGACGCTGTTTCCCAGCCGCGATATTTCAGACTCAACTCTCACACCCAGAAGACAGAGTGTGTTGTGATTGGCCAGCCAGCGTAGAGCCTTCCCAACTGTGTTGTGATTGGCCAGTACCCGGAAGTGACATATTCAGCACACCCGCTCTCAGAAGCACAGCTCCCCCCTCTGGAACGGTGGATGCACTGCTCCTCATTATCAAAACATTGTTTTAACAGTGTTTAAAAATAGCTTCTTCACGACTCCCCGCCGCAGTCCCTTTGACGACCTTTGACCCGGAGTCAGACCCAGAGTCAGAAGACACTGTCGCTCGTGAAACACCTCCACAACGGACGTTATTCTTCTTCTTCTGCGGTTCAATGTACGCAACCGGATGTGCCCGGACTAGTGCCCGGAGCAGGAGGATCTGCTGTTCAGGAGAACCGGTGTTTACGTAGGTTTACTTGAGGTTTTATGAACGACGCCTTTACTGTGGTTTGTTTTCTCTCCTCTCAGACTCGACATCCTTCACAGCGTGGAAAAGTGGCAGAGAAATTTCAAAAGAATCGTAAGTCGTGCGCGCGTTTTATGTTTGACGTTATGAGACGATGAGGTCGGCACACACTCTCTCTCTCTCTCTATAATCACGTTCTACTCTCGTTTTTATCAGAGCCACGCCAACACCAAGGTGAGGTCAGAGGTCAGAGGAGGAGGCAGGAAACCGTGGAAGCAGAAGGGAAGCGGAAGAGCTCGTCATGGAAGCATCCGCTCACCGATATGGAAAGGAGGTACGTGTTCTATTCCTGAACCTTTGTCTGTTTGAGACTGTGAACCCTGAAAGTCGTGTGGCGTCTTTTCTCTCTCTCTCTCCTTTAGGTGGAGTGTCTCATGGACCCAGAGGACCGACCAGTTACTACTACATGTTACCCATGAAGGTGCGAGTACAAGGACTGAAGGTGGCGCTGAGCTCCAAGATGACGCAGGTGAGTGAAACCGAACGTCGAGACGTCGAGTTGTTGTTATTTTGCTCCCGTTTGTGTCGATGTGTAAACACTTTTACACACGGAGCTACGCAGACGCTCACTCACTTCTTTTATTGTAAACAAGAACCCAACAACGTACGCACTAGTTGCTTAGCGCCATCTATTGGTAGCAAACGGTATAACACACTTTGGCTCATACGTAACAGTTATCTTTTCAGATTTTCCTTAGAGGTTATACTTACTTAGTTCCAGAGATACCTGTGAACAATCCATTGTCTCTGCTTCAAAGCAGCGTCTCGGCACAATTAAACTCTGATCTCTGTTCTATTTCCTATGTTTCAAAATAAAAGCCACAGCCTGCTTTAATGCTTTAAGTGCCATAACTTAAGAACTGCTATGTATTTCATAGTATCATTTTCTTCGTATCGTAATAGATGGGAGAATCGTATCGTATCTTATCGCTGGTCATTTTCATGAATCGTTGGCAGTGTATCGAGATGCGCATCGCATCGCTTCGATGATGAAGATTCCCAACCCTAGTGTGCCGTGTTTTGACCATCACGAAAACTGAGAGAGGAAATTCAAATGTTCCGTAAAATGATTCCTCGCTCTGAGAATAAACAGCGTTTTTCTGTGTGAGGTCTGAAGTGTCACTGTTTCACGTCTTGTTCACGATAAAATACCAGGATCTTTTAACTTACTATGACTTAATGATGGTTCTGATACCTCATTGAAGTATGTTTATTCATCTTACTGTAGTCATTAATTGAATTTCTGGTTGTATTGATACTACAACTTGCTATATTTTTATATTTATATATTTCCCAGTATTTTTTTGTGCATATTTTACCTTCAGCTTAGTTTTCCCACATTTCCCTCTTGTGTATAACATGAGAAAAGCAGTGATGAGACACAGTATGTCTGTCCGTCCATCCTTCTAACTAAAATAATGTTTACATCTGAGAGGTTTAGACCCAGTGATTATTTAGCATTTCTTATTTCTCTTCCAGGACTTCCTCTACGTCGTGGACTCCCTGGACCTTCCCACACCAGACTCCCAGTACCTGCTGGACCTGATCAGACACAAACACTGGGGAGAGTCTGTGTTAATAGTTGATGTGTGAGTATCATCATCATCACGGGTAAATGCTCAGTTCTGACTATTGTAGTATTGATTTTGTTCTTTTTTTTCTTCCCCTCAGAGGTGAAGATTTCCCAGAAAACATTCTTCAGGCCACAGCAAACCTGAAGACGGTCAACATCATTCCAGCCATGGGTGAGTCGGAAAACTCCATCGTAATGATGCTGATTTTACACTTTTGGTAACAGGTTATTGTGATAGTTATGTGTTTGTATGAGATATTAACACTGGAAACAGCCCAAAACAAACACATTATATATCTAATGTATATCATCTTTGATATAATTCTCCACAGAAGACCGGTGTAGCCTTAAGGAAACAGACTAATCTGGGATATTATGCATTTTTGTTCTCAGTCATTATGTTGCTTGATGACCTGTTTTGTGTAGGGTAGTATTTACTTTATACATTATTTTATATGAGAAAATTATGTATATAATTGCACATAAAAAAAAATATTTTTATATATTTGACACAGAGGTACATTTATAATTGTTATTCTTTTTTTTTTTTGCATTTGTTTTAATCATTTTTTCTTATCATCACACCAGTTGATGTATAATGTATATGTATTTTAGAATAGACTGAATCTGTTATTTTCTGTTACAAAATCAATGCAGTAATTCAAGAACTGGTTACTGAAGTTAATGCTGTTTGTATTTTTTTAATCACTAAAGAGTGATATTTGATCAATTATCAGCCACAGTCTGGATTTCCACAGGCTTATAAAAACCCTTCTTCTGGAGACCAGCATCATTAAAAACACTAAAGTAGTGATCAACAAGTCAACACCAGGTTATTTTCCCTGTTAGAAAAGTCCGTCTAAAGATGAGATAAAGTCACTAACAGTCTTAATCTATCAGATGTAAACTGGCTCAGATGAGATCTGCTTTATTTCAGTGAATATAAACTGTTTTGACTGAGTGCGTCTTGTGTGGTTCAGGTCTGAACGTCCACAGTCTGCTGAAACACGAGGCCGTCGTCCTCACGCTCAGAACCCTCAGGTTCCTGGAGGAGAAGCTGCTGTGGCACGACGAGCGCTTCACGCCGCTTTACCCGTTTAAACTGCCGTACTCTGACTTCCCGTAGCAAACGTGACATGAACTGACTCCTTTTGTAAAAAATGAAAAAAAATGTGTTTATTAATAAGTTCAGTATGAAAACAACTCAACAATAAATAATGCCATTGATTTAAAAAAGAATCTATAATCAATAATTGAGTTTGTGAGGCAGGACGCCGTTGGCGAGGTCGTTTCTGACTTCCCAGCGGAGCGCGGAGCGTTTCTTCTCCGTCGGCACGACGTAGGCGTTTGGCACCAGGACTCTGCGAGGTTTAGGCTGCGACAGAAGAGACACAGACGAGGTTCACTGTGATGAAGTCAGCGCTGGCTGTTCACTGAACCCACAGTTTCAAACCCTTTGTTCAGATTAAGTTTTCAGCGAGCATGAGGCAGCACAGATAACCACAGACTTTGTCTCTGTGGTTCTTCTACGAGGAGTAAAAGACGAGTTTAAGTCTCAAATATTGAAAACCAAAACCAAAGGCATTAGCAACAACATATAAACCATGATATCATCGACTTCAAGTTTGGATTTTGGAGAAGATGAAGGTGTGACCTGAGAACCTGTTCCCTCTGCTGCTGCTTCACTGTGAGTAATGACACAAACAAAGCTCATAACGTTCATTCGTGCTACTTTGTGATGTTTACATCTATGACGACGGAACAATTCACGTGCAACGTTCCCATCATGTATGGCAAAGCTGTTTTAACATTTAATCGCTAGACTGGATATCTGTAATTTGATTCTTCCTCGACAAAAAGAACATTTCACATATCCACAACGTCATTCTTCTTGGACGAATGACGTCACTTCAGTGCGGTTTCATTACAATTACTGTAAATGTTATTATGACGAGTAACAATTGGATTGAAGATATCTGAAATGGGTGTTTCTCCTGGTAAGAATGTTCATTCTAGATATCCAGAATGACGTTGTGGAAATCTGAAATCGCAAGCCCAATACACATGAATGACAAAAGTGACGTCATTTGTCCGAGGAAGAATGTTGTTGTGGATATGTGAAATGTTCTTTTTGTATTCCAGATATCTGTAATACAAATCCAGTCTATTTTTTAGTCAATTAAATGTTAAAGCGACCACTTACACTTTTTAAAGATTTTTAGATATCTTAAATGTAGTTTTGACTTGTACAATCACAGTCGTAGATATCTTGAAATAACATTTCTACAAGTAAGAATGTTATTGCGGATATCTTTAATTACCATTCTGACTATAGGAGAAGTGCTATTATGGCTAAAATGTAATTACAGAGGAGTGTGGTTCGATTAAATGTTAAAACGTCTCGCCGTACATCATGAAGGCTTTTTACGCTGTGGCACATTTCTGCTCAAACTTGTCACTGGATTGTGAATTCAACATTAGCTAAAACACTGTTTTTGTTGCATTGTGCAGTGATACAGTAAATATATTATCTGGGGGGGTGAATACTCACTGGTGGAGGCTGGTATGCGAGACGTTCCTGAAAACAAAGAAAACAACTTAAGGACAAATGTATCATGACTTTTATCAAGTGTCAAGTAAAAATGATGCTCATTTAACAACAGGTTTTTGTCTCTTATCTGAGATGCGTTCACACCTTTATCTCCCAGCGCAGATCTTTTCTGTCTCTCTCTCCAGGAAGTTTGTACATTTCCCAAAACTGTTTGTACTGGAAATACCTGCATCAACAAGAGAGAGAGAGAGAGGAGGAGGAAATCTGATCAGACGAGTCTACATCAGCAGAACGCTGTGAATCTGAGACACACGATGACATCATGATGGGGTGAGAACGTACTTAGACACTGGGTCAGTCTTCTTGACGCTCTGCTGACTCAGCACTGGTCGAATGACTGAAACCATCAGATAAAAAAAAAAGGTGTCACTTTAGAAAAACAACCAGATAAATAAAGTGGTGCAGTTGGTTTTATGTTTGACGTACAAGACTTTGGTTTGGGCCTGAAGTCGACGTCGCCTTCAGTTCGTGTCTGTTCAAAATGAAATACAAAAACATTTAGTGACACATCTTTTTTAGTCAGGGTTATATTTCTATTTCTGTTCTGACAGTAGATGAATAATCCAGTATAAAAACAAGATCTTATCATAGCGAGTTGTAAAATCATCTCACTACACTAAAAATGTGATTATGGTAAATCATACAAAATATAATTTTAACCCTAAAAGAAAGAGTAAGTGAGTAGCCTTTGCCCATTTTTTCCAATCTTTCAATATCTGGTATAATTTACTGCATGTTAAAATAGTGTATGAACAATTTAAAATAAAGAAAAACAAAAAGGTTTATTTAGAAAAAGAACTGTAGTTGTACATGAACACCAACAAAAATGATAAGACATAAAGAAATCTTAATGGAAATGTGTTTTAAAACATCACTATATCAGCGTGGACTACATTACCCACCATGCCTCTGACGTAGGACTCAAAAGCGCTCAGCAAGATGCCGTCGGCCTCGGAGCCGAGCGTCTCGCTCTGACTGACGTCGTCTTCGTTCTCCGTCTCAAAGTCGCGCCGAGGCGACGCGGCGAGACGGACTTCTGACAGACGTTCTTCTAAACAACTGACCGAGTCTGTCAAGAAAGAGAGGACACACAACCATCATCATCATCATCATCATCACACAATAAAGACGTCTTCATCAAAGCCCTCTGAAACACTGACAAACACTCCCTCATGTTGTTCCAGACGAGACCATTGTTGGGTTTATGTGTTTATTTTTTGTGTAATACCTGGACACACCAGGAGGTGGTGCTCTGTACTGTGGGGGTGCAGGAAATGGTTAAATAGAGCAGCAGGTAATTACTCAGCAGGTGTGCTGCGACACTCCTACATGTACCAGTAACAGCAGCTCTTCAGTGGTTTAGGTTTGTTTTGTTGTTTTATTTTGATAAGAATAAATCACTGCACCAGTAATTCAAGTTATTTTAGATTCAGTCTTTGACATGTTTGCACAAAGCTCATTATAAGTTAATTTAAGCTTGTAAAGTTGAGTTTGCTGTGGCCTGAGTTTTGAGGTGGAAGCCTCCTACTTAGATCTTACTGTTTTAGTCTCATCAGGCGATCGATCAATGATTAATTTTAAAGCTAATATCGGCCGATATCATGGTACCCTCCCTCATCTTTACCTGTCTTCTGCCTGAGGTTTCCCTCCCACTCCTCCAACATCTTTGTGTACGTCGTCCAGTTAAAATCCTCTTTGGAGTCTATGAACTTGATGTCCTTGTTGCTTAAAGACTCGTCTGAATCTTCCAGCTCCACTCGTCTCTCAGGTTTCATCTTTGTGTGATTCTGCTCTTCCTCGTGAAGCTCTTCGTCACCTCCTCCCTCTTCAGGATCACTCTGTGTTGCCTCCAGATGCTTCTCCAGTGCCAATAACGTGTCTTCATAAATGGCAATCACATCCTTCTTTTCAGACTCGGTGTCACATTTCACTTCTCCTTCAGCGTCCACTTCTTCATGCCGACCTCCACGTTCACAACAAGGATGAGGAAAACCAGGCTTGTTCTCGTTGTGGTCGTCTCTGAACTCTTTCTCCACGTCAAACCCTCCACAGCTGCTAACTGAGCCAACGTCTTCCTCGTCGTCTCTCGTCTCAGACGGTTCTCCTCGACTGTCTTGGTCAGACTCGGCGATGGTGTGGTCGTCTCTGTGGTCTCCTCCCTCCTGTTCCTCTGGTCTGAAGGTGCTGTAGCCAGAGGTCATCAGACTCGGAGCTGTACTGCTACAACTGATGGTGCAATGTTGCTCGTCTGCCATATCATCATCGTCATCATCATTATCTTTCCCACTCCAAATGGAGAAGTTCCTCTGATTGTTCTCCTTCATTTTGAAGTTCTCTCCTTTAACCTTGAGCTCAGTCTCCACCTCCTTATCATTACGTCTATTTTTCTCCTCTGAGAATCCTTTTTCTTCTTCCTCACTGAACACTCGCTCATTCTCCTCATCATCATCATCATCATCACCATCATAGTCATCATCACTTCCTTCTTCAGAACTCCCCCTGGTCCAGTTCTCCTTGCTGTTGACCTCAGGTTCTTCATCCTCTGAATCCTCCTGTAGATCGTCCTCAGTCTCAACTCCAGGTTCTGAGTCCTCTTCATGAACCAGATGCTCAATCTTCTCTGCTTCTTCATCATCAACACTTTGATGATTAGAACTCTCACTGGATGAGTTTCCCTCACTGTCGAGCTCAGGTCTTTCCCCCGTACTTCCATCTTCCTCCTCTAAATCTTCCTGTACAGAGTCCTCGTCTTCTTCACTTACAGGATTGGAATCTTCATCATTAACCACTTGCTCAATCTCCTCCTCAACATGACTTTGTTGTTCCTCGTCTTCATCTACCACTCGCTCAGTCTTCTCTTCCTCCTCTCCAACATGTCTTCCATCTTTGGTGAAGTTCCCCTGGTCCTTCAGTTTAGGTTTATCTTCCTCCACGAGCGAGTCCTCTGCCTCTGCATCTTCAATAACCATTCGCTCAATCTCCTCCTCCACCTCCTCATGTTTCTCTCCATCAGACCAAAAAGATGAGAAAAGGGAGTTCTCCTCCTCATCATCATCATCATCACTGCTGCCCTCGTCCCACTGAGCGTCGTACATTTTGTACATTGTGGACGTGGACGACCTGTGGAGGTTTGTTTCAGTGTGTCATCTGTGTTCAAGAGGCTTAAAGACGGAGCTAAGAGGATTAAACGTCCAACAGCCAAAACTGACAAAACACCCCCTGCTGGTTATCACGGGTAGTACACATGTTCTTCTTTTGATTTACTCCTGAAATAATTTGACTTATTTGATGCCCAAAAGTTTCCCATCTGATAATATCATTTCGTTTTTGATTTAATTATGTACAGGTTCAACACACACTAATTTGGCTTGTAACCATTTCTGTAAAACATTATAGAGAAATGTTAAATGTAAATTACCCGAGTAGTCGCTGTAGAACGACTCGTCACAGACCAGAGACTGTCCTTTATGTTTCCTATAAAAAGGAACAAGAGAAGACAGATTCACGACTGAACACATAAATGCTTAGTGCAGGCTCTAAAGAGACTTGTCATGTGTCAGTGTGTCAGACTGAGTCTGTCTGTTGATTATTACCTCAGGACTTTTCTCTTGATGAAGCATCTCCCCTGGGCGTCTGAAGAAGACGTGTAGCTGTCTGTGAGCGATGGTTGGAGTGTGTCCTCGGGGTCTGGCTCCACCTGCAGCCTGGAGGGAGCACCTGCAGGCAGCTGCAGCTTTGGAGCCACCGAGTGCCGAGCGTAAGAGTCGACGTATTCCTGCCGCTGACCATCGTCTCTGCTCTGACATGTGGTGAGCACCTGAGTGTTGCATATAACACACAAAGTCACATCGGTGCTTGACATTTCCTCTTTCTATATTTGTCTATTCAAACATTTGACAGTAAATCCCTTTTCAGAGTGGTAAACACTTACCTGTTTCTCTTCATCTGCTTTGGACGAATGCAAGAAAAATCCCTCGTCACCGTTTCTGATGTAGCACTGACCAACTGCAGAGAAAACACACGAAAAGGGTCATTTTGAAAAGACCATCCTTTTAATAAAACTGTTATTATATTATTCTAATCGTCTGACAGTCGCAGCAGATCTGCAGCAGATCTGACCTTTTTCTTTGGTGTAGGCAGGAGGACTTGGCTGAGTTTTGGTGGACTTTTTCTGGGCAGCTGAAGTGAAGGCTTTCCATTCGCCGCATCGAATCAGTTCATCGAGTTCTGTTACACAAAGGGCGATATTTAAATCATTTTCACTTTTGCAGATCTCTACAAAATACAGCGGAGAGAAGGTTCACGATCGGACAAACCTCGTTTGAATTCACGCAGCCTGTCTTTTGGAATGTTTCTATAGCCGAGGATCTCCAGCTGTTCCTGAATTTCCACTTCTGAGAAATCCAGGTAATCCATAGTATTTCAGCTCTTCATCAAATAGGTTGTGTACAATCTGAAGGGAAAAATGACAGTTTAAAGTGTCAAACACCGATTTATACCAACATATCAACATAAACAAACAACCACAAAAACAAAACAGGTTACTGGTTAAATGTTGTGGCAAAGTACGCCTTTTTTTACAGTCTCTAATTTAAATGTAATTTTAATTTTTATTAATTTAATTCTTCTTTAAGACATGAAAAACACAACGTATACAAAATTACACTGATCAGCTACAGCATTAATATCTACCTGTTTTAATGTTGTGGCTAATTTGTGATTGACATCTCAATGTAAACAATAACAATGTCGCTTTGTTTTTTTTTCTACGCCGAACTCAACTGAACACTTTTAGTGTTTTATTCTTAAAGCCAAACACATTTTAAACCCTAATGTATCTGTGCTAATGTGTATGCTAACATTTAAATCACAGCTTTTGAAAGTCGCATTTTACAGAGGAAGTACAAAGGAGCGAGCTACGCTAACAGCAGCACAATGAGCAGCAAACACACACACACACACGTTAGTTGTGTGTCTTCTTACCTACTCTTGGACCATTTTGTGTGAATCTGTGACGCGGAATTAAACGGCAAAGTTTGTTGTCATTGTTCGTGTTTACGTGTTCGCTCGGCACCAAGACAACGGCCGTTAACGAGCTTCGAAAGAGACGCCTTCTCCCGCTCACTTCCGCTCGCTCTTCTTCGCTGTAACCACACTTCCGGTCTCGGTTGAGGCCGACGAGAGGGTTCAAAGACGAACTGCTGCCCTCTATCGGTTGAAGCTGACGTTGATATTTTTGGCTCTTGGGTGCTGTTTGCCTCTGGATGATGATTTTTATTAGATGTTATTATTATTAGATAATAATTAAAATGATGATTAATGGCAGCTTTTCCGTGTAAAAACAAACAAAGAGTATGTTATACTCAGTACTGTCAATTATAAAACATTTGGCAGACGCCTTTATCCAAAGTGACTTACAAGTTATCAGCATGTCATTATTTTATTATTGCTTGAATTAAACTATGAAAATAATCATTAATATTATCATTATTATTATTATAATTACTATGATTATTATCATTATGGTAATAATTATTATTATAATGATAATATTTAGAGTCACCTTATCTCTCGGTCCATCTTTATCTAATTTAACTTTACCAGTTTGTGAAGTATATGTGAGGGAGAGGATAATGATGATGAGAGCAGATTATTTTACTGGGAATAAAAGAAGAAGCAGAAGATGGAATTATATACATTTAATTTGACAAAAACACAACAATTTAAATAAATGAGCTATAAATTATACAGTATGTGAGTACGGTGAGTAATCTGTATTTGAATGAATTTTTAAAAAACTTTCTCACTTGTTTCCGCTGATGAGCCGCTCATGTCGCATCGTTCTCTTCTTCGTTGGTAGGAATTTGTCCTATGCCCTGCATCCAGACTTGAACCGCCACCCGATGGTGAAGTCAGCTACTACAGGACCCTGACACGTGAGTAAACCAGGGTCTGTTATATGCATTAAAGTGTTAATTTGACTTTAGTGTCAGTCGTCCAGAGTGCGTCCAGGAAAACCTGGAGCTGCGAGGAGCAGGAACAGCAGCATAAATCATCCATGTTCCAACTGTACGCAGCCGTTTTGTTTTATCATAGCGTCTATAACAGACATGTTTTTTTAAATGACACACTGCAGCTTTAAGTGCAAATGTAGTGACAAATGTAACCTAAAGTGGTTAGGCAGGTTCACATCTCCCTGTCCCTCTGTCTATCATAGCCGTCAAAGTTATCAAAGTGTCTACGATAACCTTTATCTAATGGAACTAAAAGTTTTAATAACATCAAAGGTCCATAAAACCACGTTCCCAAAGACTTAAACTACTTTAAACTGTTCAAACCACACTGTAGTTAAGTAATCCTGCACTAATCATTTAAACTAACCCTGGACTAAATGAACCCAGTACTGTGTGTGTGTGTGTGTGTGTGTGTCTCCAGCTACAGTTAACCTCAAACTGTTCAACACGACTCATGATTTCGCTCGTCAAACTTTTCGTGGAACGCTTCTTTCTTTGTGATTTCAGTCGAACCCTCAACGCGTTCGCAGTCATGATGATGTTCCCACCACCTGTGTGTGCAATGCATGATGGGAATGAAGCTGTGACTCGAGATGTAAACACAAAAGGAGCTGATAATAATACTCAGATAATAATGCCAAAATGTGTGCTTTACTGTAGCTTTAAATGGTTCCATTTCAAAGTAAAGGTGGGACTCTCCTCCTCCTCCTCCTCCTCCTCCTCCTCCTCTTCTTCTTCCTCCTCCTCCTCCTCCTTCTCTCAGCCTCTCATGATTAATCCGGACTTTTCTAACATCCTGTGTTTCCAGCAGCCAGTGGAGCTTCAGTCGGGGGGATACTGACAGGTGGACGGTGCGTGATCCCCGTCTCTGTTACTCAAAGGCACCATGGCTGCGTTCAGGAGCAGTCGGACGTCCTTGTTGGTGATTTTGCTGCAAACTGTGCTGATCTGCTCGGCTCAGGTGAGAACACAGACCTCACTGTTCTCTCACTGCGCTTATGATGTTTTATATATGAACGACAGAACTAACAGTCAGAGAACGTGACGATGCTGGAGTGAGTTTGAGCCTGGTTGTGTTTATTTCTGATGATATTATAGAATCATAATCTGTTATTTTGACTGTTCTGACCTCCAGTTCATCTGCTTAAACCTCTACAAAGCAGGAGGAAAACAAACATCTTATATCAACACTATTTCATACTGTGCTGTTTATTATTGTAACACCAATAACTATGTCATGTTTTTCTACTTTGCATATTTGATTTTAGCTGGTTTTATTTCCTCTGAGCTTTTTTCCCAAACTATAATATATTATCTTATGTGTTGTTGTTATTACATGGACAGGATCAGTGTGTGGATATTAAAACACGGGGGAAATAAAGTCAATATTTATATAGTGCTCTTCCAGTCTTGATGACCACTCAAAGCTGCTGTACACTAATAATAATAATAATAATAATAATAATAAATCAGTCTTGTATAGCGCATTTCTAGGACCCAATGCGCTTCACAAAAAAAATTAAAATAAAAATATAAGAAAAAGAAGAAAAAACAACAACAAAACAAACAAAAAAAGAATCATATGAGGTCCTACAGTTTGAACGTTCACTCACACGTTCATACGGCGCATGTATATCATGTTATTCTGTTATATGAAAGATTTATTCTTAAACGTATATTTACAGTTTATCTAATAACTGGAGTCTGTGTGTGTGCGTGTGTGTGTGTGTGTGTGTGTGGACACACATGGCACCAATCAGCTGCAGACGGCACAGTAATCTGAACACATGCACTTACTGAGAGGTGCTTTAATGATGGGAAACAAGGTTCACTTTCACCTGAACAATGAGACTCTGTGTGAGCAACAGCAGCAGCAGCAGCAGCAGCAGCAGCAGCAGCAGCAGCAGCTTCATGCATGATTTTTAAACATTCAAAATAAAAGTGAATTTTTGTGTTTGTTTTGCAGAGGGGCCCGGTCGGTCCCAGAGGCCCCCCGGGGCCCCCCGGAGTAGCTGGTGTGCCCGGAGTGGACGGCATCGATGTGAGTCGGTGTTTTGTGCCTCTGCTCGCGTTGTGTTTTCAAAGTTAATCGCCTCAAGAAATAAAGTTTAACGATGTTTTGAAATCTGTAACTTTATTCTCTGTTATTCAGTCATATATATTCACTTTTACCACTCCTTGAAATGGAAGTTATTATTATTTAGTTAATTCATTAATCTAAATCTTGTGTAAACACCTGCAGGGCCGTACAGAGGATTTTTAGCCAGACTAACCCTCACCCATATCACAAAAAAACAATATCACAATTTTAGTGCTATTTCAATGTTTTTTTTAGCCATTTGTTAATTTACTTTTTAAGCAATAAATGGCACATTTCACTACCTATTTCTTTATGTTGTAATGTCATTTGCTCTTATCTTTAATTATCTTTAGAAATGGCAAAAATATGCCTACAGTGTAAATATGACATTGCAGAATTTGCCATTTACTATTAGTATTATTATTATTATTATTGTTGTTAATCCAATAAAATCCATAATTATATCTCCTTCTTGTTGCGTTTCCAGGGCGACAGAGGAGACGACTCCACGGTGAACGGTGGCCCAGTGAGTGGACTTCATTAATGTCAATGATTCATACTTTTGTTTGGCCAATCCTTTACTCATATGATATGATTCTAGGTTTGAGTTTGTTGCTTTTCCTGCTTTGTGACGCAGAGATAACGGGAGCTTCCTTTGTGTTGCAGGGCGCTGACGGTGAGAACGGCAGAGATGGAAAACCTGGAGCTTCAGGTCTTCCAGGAGCAGACGTGAGTGAACCAGACTGTTTCTGATGTTCATCATAGCGTGTGTGTGTGTGTGTTCTTGTACTTGCAGCATACTGAGGACCAGTGAGGGTTTTTAACCAACAAAGTGAGGACATTTTGGCCGGTCCTCACTTTGTTTTCATTGAAATCACTTTCTTAGGTTGCTATAACATGCTATACTCAATTTGTCAAACAAAAAAAAAAATAGTATAGTAGTAGTATAGTATGATGTTTTTGTCAAATTTTGGACCAAAAAATTTGGGTCAAATTTATTTTTTCAAATTTTGGACGACATAGTATAGTATGACGTTTTTGTCAATTTTGGACCAAAACTTTTTGGTCAATTTATTTTTTTAATTTTGGTCGACAAAGTATAAGTATGATGTTTTTGTAAAATTTTGGACCAAAAATAAAAAAAAAATTGGAAAAAGTTTTCCAGCCCTTTTTGCTCTGGGGCTCCACCTGCAGACATTGTATGGTACTGCAACCAGTAGTTCTATATAGATGTCATTCATGAAGTAGATATTTGTAATTGTGGTGATTTATAAAGTGGAAATGCTGGTCCTCACTTTGTCAGCAACCCAGTCCTCAGTATGCAGCAAGTACAAGAATGTGTGTGTGTGTGTGTGTGTGTCAGACGTGGACATGTTCAGATCTGCTGCTGTGAGGGAGCGTTTGTTTTGGCCTCCGCTGAGTCAAAATGTGGACTTTCCTTGAATAAATCAGTCTATTTAGAGCCGAGAGTCTTCCTGACACACACACACACACACACACACACACACACACACACACACACACACACACACACACACACACACACACACACACACACACACACACACACACACACACAGGGATCTTTATGTGATGGAACGGGCAGGAAACAGCAGTCAGGAGAGCAGTGCATGCTGGGAAAAGGCCCGGTGCAGAATGGACTCAGTGTGTTTGGTAATCAGACACAGACTGAAGGTGAAAACACAGGTTTTTCTGCCTTCACCAAAGAGACAGAACTCATCTGTGCTGGTCCTGGGTCAGTGTGGGCAGCAGACGACGGAGGGGGAGGAGCCATCTCTAGACCCTCCCTCTGAATATATACATATATATTATATATATGTTCTGGGATTATTTTGAAATGACTTACTTCACTAAATGTTTAAATGTTCTTTTTGTTCATCGCAGAATCTAAAGAAGTTATTTTGGCTCAGTGGTTCTCAGACGTTTTATTCAAAGTTCACAGAGTCAGATTTTATTCTCTCATCATCCTCCTCTTCCTCACATATACTTATATACTCATACCAGATTAGATTAAGATGGATTATTTTATTTTATTTATTATTCTTTTGTTATTTGTCTGATTTTCTCCACACTCTGGTCACATGCCCCTGGTTTATTTACAGTATTTCTGATTTCACCACCAGAGGAAGCTGGCGTACCATCGGTGGTACACATACCACAGTTTGAGAACCACAGGCCTACTTATATTTATCTATATTGTTTTTATACCAAACCTAACTTTAACTAAGTTTATTTTAGTAGTTTTGTTCACTTGAAGTTTTCTCATTTTCTCATTTTTAATGAAACTTAAAACCGAATGGTTTTGTTGATGAAAACCTGGAGGTTCTTTGAAATGAAAAGTCTGTTTAATAAGAATAAATACCAGTGTTTTTGAAGGCTTTTGTATCTTTGTAGGGACCTGTTGGACCTCCTGGAGATCCAGGTGCACTGGGCTTAAAGGGACCAAAGGTAACGTCATCATCTCACAGAACTCACTGTCTTTGTTTCCTGAGAGTGAGTGAATATAGAGGAAAGATACTTCATAAATCTATTGTCTTCTTGTTTTCAGGGTGAACCTGGGTCACGAGGGCCTGCTGGAGAACCTGTAAGTGTGGATTATAATCTCTTTGTACAAGTAGAACGTCTATAAAAGTGCATCTTCTTCACTGATGTAACCGTCTCCTTCTCCCTGACAGGGTGTAGGACCTGACGGCCTAGATGTGAGTACTTTTATTATCATCATTATTATTATAATTATTATAATAATCTATGTGTCCTCTGCTCTGTAAGTAGATCTTTCTCAAAGTAACATCAGAGTCTTGTTTGGACCTTGAACCTCACAAATGAAAATAAAGGTTTTTATTTGCATCGGTGGGAAAATAAAACACAACTTTGTTTTTCCCAAAGACTGGGTTGAAATTATATTTAACCAAGAATCTCTTAGAAATTATTGATTTATTTATTTCAAATTGATATTGATGTCTTCTTCTGATGATGAAGATGATGTCAGACCACACTCACTCTCACTTATGAAAGGTTGTTGGTTTGAAGACACAGTTTAACACAGTCTTGTCTTCTTCAGGGGATTCCTGGTACAGACGGACTTCCAGGGGAACTTGGCAAAGTTGGAACTCCTGTGAGTTTCCTCCTCTTTTATTTTATTTAATAACGCTTTGTTTGTTTGTTTGTTTGTGGATTTAATTGTTTTAATTGTTTTTTTTAACTTTTCCAGGGAGCAAACGGGAAGAGAGGAGCAGTTGGTCTTCCTGGTTCTGCAGGACCTCGGGTAAATATATGATACACCATTAACACAACAAACACCAAAGTGATATTGTTTGTTTCTTCTTTTACTTTGTGTGTTTTTAACAATCCATTCATGCTTTTACTCAAACATTTCCTGCCTTCAGAGTTTTATACATATTCTATATAACGTCCATATTAACATTATGATTTAATATCTATTTTTAATTAAGTAGAATATTGTTATTTGCACAAAAACATGATAAAGGGAAAACTTAATCAACAATTTTCTGTTATCTATCTATCTATCTATCTATCTATCTATCTATCTATCTATCTATCTATCTATCTATCTATCTATCTATCTATCTATCTATCTATCTATCTATCTATCTATCTATCTATCTGTCTATCTATCTATCTATCTATCTATCTATCTATCTATCTATCTATCTGTCTATCTGTCTGTCTGTCTGTCTGTCTGTCTATCTGTCTATCTGTCTATCTATCTATCTATCTATCTATCTATCTGTCTATCTGTCTGTCTGTCTGTCTATCTGTCTATCTGTCTATCTATCTATCTATCTATCTATCTATCTATCTATCTATCTATCTATCTATCTATCTATCTATCTGTCTGTCTGTCTGTCTGTCTGTCTGTCTGTCTGTCTGTCTGTCTGTCTGTCTGTCTATCTATCTATCTATCTATCTATGTGAGTTTTAGTTGATGCTATGAAAGGTGCTACATGATGTATTGTTTTTATATTTAAAGAAGTTTAATTCAGCTTGAATATATATGTATATATATATATCTTTCTTTTTCTGTGCAGGGAGCTCCAGGTGTTTATCAAGGCGAGGACCTGGTGAGTTTGATATATAAAAAATAAATAAATAAATTATAGTCATTTGAAATAAAAGCACTTATATTTCTTTATGTCCCTGAAGATAATTTGTGAAACAATTCCAGCGATTTTTCTTTAGTGTCATATCTAAAATCTAAAAATGTTTGACAGGATGCTCTGACCTTTTGACCTTTGACCTGCTGTCTCATGTAACTGTTGTATTATTATTTATTATTAGTATTATATATATTAATATTAGTATTAGTGTCCTCACTTTTCCTGACCCTGAGAAAACATGTCCAACACACGATGATAACAATTTCTTCTTCTTCTTCTACTTCTTAGTGGGTCAGGGGTGGGAGTGTTAACTGTCTGTGGAGCCCCCTAGTGGCAGGGCTTTTCCATGACCTCAAATAGGTTGTTGTGTTTTTCAGTGTCCCAACGCCTGCCCTGCTGGTCTGAACGGACATTCTGGTTTACCCGGCATGAAAGTAAGTTCACTTTGACTCACGATATCAATCATGTTCACATTTACTTTGATTTTAATGTTACATCGACTAAATATAACACATTGTTCCTGCACAATAGGGCCACAAAGGGGTCAAAGGTGAATCTGGTGAGCCTGGCAGACAAGGACACAAGGTAATAATGAGGATTTTTTTCATAGATAAAAACTTGAAAGTTGATATCAGCATCACTGATGACTTACAATCATTTTCAGGGATACGAAGGTGATCAAGGAGCACCGGGAGACGTCGGAGCTCAAGGACTGCCAGTAAAATATTTCACCGTATTCTTTAAACTCAAACTGAAATTATGTTTTTCACACAGTCAAACATGTTCACGTGGCTCATGTCTGCTCCTCTTGTCTCTGCCTGCTGAGTAACTTTAGGGCCCAGGTGGAAAAAGAGGCCTGCCAGGAATAATGGGCTCCAAAGGGGACAGGGTAAGAGGCTACGAGGACACACACACACACACACACACACACACACACACACACACACACACACACACACACATTCTTGTACTTGCTGCATACTGAGGACCAGCCTTTCCACTTTATAAATCAACACAATTACAAATATCTACTTCATGAATGACATCTACAAAGAACTACTGGTTGCAGTACCATAACATGTCTGCAGGTGGAGCCCCAGAGCAAAAACGGCTGGAAAACTTTTTTTATTTTTTATTATTTTTTAATTTTGGGTCCAAAATTTTATAAAAACGTCATACTATACTATGTCAACCAAAATTTAAAAAAAAAAATTTGACCCAAAATTTTTGGTCCAAAATTACCAAAAATTGAGTATAGCATGTTATAGCAACCTAAGGAAGTGATTTCAATGAAAACTAAGTGAGGACCGGCCAAAATGTCCTCACTCCGTAAAATGACCTCACTTTGTTGGTTAAAAACCCTCACTGGTCCTCAGTATGCCGCATGTACAAGAACACACACACACACACACACACACACACATTCTTGTACTTGCTGCATACTGAGGACCGTGTAAAAGTGCTGACAAAGTGAGGACCAGCATTTCCACTTTATAAATCAACACAATTACAAATATCTACTTCATGAATGACATCTATAAATAACTACTGGGTGCAGTACCATAACGTGTCTGCAGGGCTTAAAAACAGAGTATAACATGTTTACAACCTAAGGAAGTGATTTCAATGAAAACAAAGTGAGGACCAGACAAAA
The DNA here is from genome assembly GCF_963457635.1 of Microchirus variegatus. NCBI lineage: Eukaryota > Metazoa > Chordata > Actinopteri > Pleuronectiformes > Soleidae > Microchirus > Microchirus variegatus. Next base: position 18,749,020 of record NC_139824.1, read on the forward strand.
TGTCCTCACTTTGTAAAAATGTCCTCACTTTTTTGGTTAAAAACCCCTCACTGGTCCTCAGTATGCCGCAAGTACAAGAACACACACACACACACACACACTGCAACATTTCTGTTAAAATGCAGTATTTGAATTTAAAAATATTAAATATATTAAATATATATATATATATGAACGATGATTGGCTGATTTTATTTTATTTTCCTAAAAACATGAACTTGCTACAAAACTGTGTCAGATAAACTTTTTCTACTTCAGTTTTAATGACTTTACGCGGAAGTCTTGACTTAATTTGCGTTTCTGTGAACAAAAACTGTGTAACTACACTATAACTCTGTATTATTAAATGTTTTTCTTTGACATTTTATTGAAAATAAGTTAATAAATAAACTTTTCTTTGCCTCACAAAGGGAGCTCGTGGGGGTTCTGGTGAACTGGGCCCTCGAGGAATCCAGGGAGCTCCGGTGAGTTTTATTCTCTGATCTTATCTGATCTCATCATCACCGCTAAACGTCTCACGTCTCCATTTTTATTGAAAACCAAAATAATGAAATTTATTCCATGTTTTTTAGGGCGACCGAGGCCGAAGAGGAGTCGTGGGCGAGCTGGGGCCGGGGGGAGTTCAGGTGAGGTCGGATAAAGTCTGATTATGTTCATTATCACAGTCACATTGACAGGAAATGAAGCGCAGAATATGTTTGTGAGATCCTGAGATCATAACACAACACAACTGTCCCTCTAAAAAAACACACATTTGTTCACATCATTGTTATTTAGTGCAAGTTTAAATGTTGATAAAATCTCGATTCACAACAATATATAGTAATATGTCAAAAACATGCAGAGGGAATTTCTTCTAATTTGGCACAAAAATTCACTCGGACATAAGGATGAGTTCATACAGTTTTGGTGGTCAAAGGTCAAAGTTCACGAGCACTGTGACCATTCAAACGTGGAAACTAAATCAAAGTTTCGACAAATACTTTGTAATCTTTGGAAAATAGTTTGTAGGATATTGTTTATAATTACATTTCACATGTTTGTGCATGTACAGGTTCACTGACACTGCGTCTATAAATAGTTAAAACTAAGCATGGCAACTATGGCAACAGCTGCATGTCACAAACTGTGCACTAGATTTAAACCTTTTTTTCCTCCGTAAACTGGTTTGCAAACACAATTAATTGTCGTTTATCGTCGTTTTTTTTTGTTTAAATGTTGTCTTAAACTATTGAAATTAAGTTTTACATCTTCATTTCTGAGTCAGTTTTTAATTTCCCCTCCAATTCCACTTCTTCTTAATCCTGTTTATTTGTATTTCAGGGGGATCGAGGTTCACAAGGAATAAGAGGAGTGCCCGGACCAAAAGGAGGGCCTGTGAGCATCTTATCACATATAAATATATATATATGTATATATATGTTTATATAGTATTTATGGTCATGTGTTAAAACATGGTCTTGTTCATCTCAACAGGGTTTACCTGGTCCAGACGGTCGTGAGGGGATCCCTGGGCTGCCAGCATCTAAGGTCTCTGCTGTTAACTTCCTGTTGTGTTTGTATAAACAATACTATTGTTTCTTTTCTTCACATGTTGTTGTTCTGTGTTGTTTTTTTTAGGGTCTTCCAGCGAAAAGTGGGTCACCAGGAGACTCTGGGCAACAAGGGCTTCCCGTGAGTGACCTTTGACCTTTGACCCCCCTCACCCCCCACCCACCATTCATCAGCAACAGCTTCAGATTGTATATGTTTGACGTTTGTTTGTCTTCATACAGGGTGTCCCGGGGGCTTACGGTCAAAAAGGACACAGTGGAGTGAAGGTATGTGCGTCATCTGTTCAATGTTGATATGAAAGCAGTGGCGTGCACAGGCCTTTTGGGGCCAAAACCCATGTAATTATTCATTTTAAAAAGCAATGTTAAAGTGTTAAATCTTGTATTTACTTACATTATATAAATGTATTTATTTCAATAACCACGCAGTAATGCCTAATAAATGGGTTTCTACACAATTACTATGGACAATATGACACATTTTAACTGAAAGGAGATTATTAAACAATTAAACAAATAAAAATATCTTCAAAAAAAATTTGATTTGTGATTTACTGCATTTGTCTTCAGGGTGTCACAGGAGACCCAGGAGTTGTGGGACTGATGGGGTCTCCAGGCAAACAAGTGAGTGCATCTATTTGTTCGAGGTCACAACAGTGGATCGTCTGCCTCTATCTCATCAAATTTAATTAGAAACACAAAAACAATTTATGTTTTTAATGCCGTTTCTTCTTCTAGGGCGAGCGCGGTGAGCAGGGAGAGGTGGGACCAGTCGGAGCCAGAGGAGGAACAGTGAGTCTCTGAATCGCCTTATTCTAAAGAATAATCTATACGTAAAGCAAGTTACGTCTGTGTGTCTGTGACTGTGCATCCTTGATTTTCTAATTTTTTGGAGGAATTTTAATTTTCACTGATTTATCATGCTGCACCAGGCAGACAGTGGCTCATAAAAAAAAAAAGTATCTCAGAATGACTTGAAATTTACCATCATAATAGTCGGCATCGCCCTGAACAAGGATCAGTTGAAAATATTTGCAAATCTCTTAAAGAATAATTTTGATGAATTTTTGAAAATCATGAAATGATCCATTTGCCCTGATGCACTTTGACAGTGAGCTGACTTTCTTCTCAAAAACAAAAAGTATCTCGGAATGACTTGAAATTTACCGTCATAATAGTCGGCATCGTCCTGAACAAGGATCAGTTGAAAATATTTGCAAATCTCTTAAGGAATAATTTTAATGAATTTTTGAAATTCAGGAAATTTTGCCCTGATGCACTTTGACAGTGAGCTGAGTTTCTTCAAAAAAACATTAGCACATTTGCATTGTGTCTAATGAGGTTGCACAGTGTTTGTATTGAACGCCTTTACGTTCCTTATCATGCATTACCATAACTGAAAAATCTTCTTCAGCTCCCCCTATAGGGCACTGCACTATGATAATAATGACACATCTGAATTTGAGTCTTATTTTACTCTCTTTTTTCTTTAGGGTGAACGAGGAGAACGAGGGTCTGATGGACCTCCAGGATCACCAGGAGCGAGGGTAAGACACCAGAGTGACGTTATCAAACACACAATCACAGCAGGAAGTGAGCAACACGTGGAAGTGACATTGACCCATTGTGTTAAACTGTGGATTATATGATGTTGTGGTCGCTGCAGCTGCTGCAGACCTGCTCAGGCTTTGACAGAGGTGACATTCACTCTGTTGTATCTTCATGTGCCATCAGAATAATCTTGAAGACATTATTTAAAGGTTGAAATCTTACATTGTGTCGGTTTAACGACAAAATCTCAAAAAGTGAGCGGCCCCAGTCTCCAGCCCTGTGGTGCTCCAAACTGACGATCACACAACTGTGCAACTCGCCTTCACAGGAGCAGATATCAGTCCTTTTTTGTTGTTGTTGTCGTTAATTCAATAAAAACATTGGTTTCTCTTACGTAATTTCTCAAGTATAATCTGGATTATGCAAATGATGACAATCGAGAAAACGAGACGAGAAGTTGCACAAAAGCACGAGAAGATGAAGACGAAGCCTGACTTTACGGATGTGAAGGACAGCGTCGGCTCAGTGTGACGCTCTCCATGCGGCCGATCAGTGTTCATAAACACCACTTCCTGTCCTGAACACATTATTCAACATAAGGAGCAGATTATTCAACACTGGATCACCTTGTGCTGCACTTTCATTAAAGAGCGACGGGCCTCAAGGAAGCTGTGTTGCTGCAGTTAAATCTCTAATCCAGCAGCGAGCCGCTCCGGCATGAATGGCCTCTTGTTAACCGGGGTTTTCTTTCTGCAGCTCGGGGGGATTCAGGGATTCAGGGACTCAGGGCAGGAAAAGGAGCTGAGACTCAGTGAAAGAGCTCTCTGTTCCCCAGGAATGCCTGACCCTGGTCGGCTCACTGTGTGCCACCATCACCCACACATGCCCACACATATCTGAGGGTGTGGTCGCTCCTCGCTCTTCCTGGTCCTCACCATGTGGTCAGGTTGAGGTCAAGGACGTCGCTTCACACAGTCGATGGTGTGTGTGTTATGACTCTGAGTGTGTGTGTGTGTATTTAATGGTTTGATTTTCTGTGTGTGTGTGTGTGTTTATACAGGGGAGCAAAGGGAACCCAGGCCTCCCGGGTCTTCCTGGTCCTGCTGGTTATCGTGGTCAAAAAGGAGACAGGGTAAGAAAATGCCCAAATCAAATATGTCCTTCAGACGTGATGACACCAGAGTTAAAGGGTGATTCTAGCTTATTTCACTGTCTTATCTTTTCTTTTCACTGCTTTGATAAACAAGAGCAATGAGTTGTAAAACAGTTTATCCAGATTATCCAAACGGCGCTAATTATCCCCTAAACACTGCCGGTGAATTTGGCACCACTTTAAAATAAACTAGCCTTATGTGGTGTTATATGGCTGGGTTTGAATTGATCTTCATTTGAATAATATCCAATGTCAATTCATAAAATCGATCCTTTAGTCGTCAGCAATAAACTCAAGAGTTGGACAAACACTTAAGGTTCTCTGAGAATCTCATACATATAAAAAATTGTATGAATTGAAATGATATAGAATCAAAATTATTTAAAGGTTGAAATCCTACAGTGTGTCGGTTTAACTACAAAATCTCAAAAAAAGTGAGCGTCCCCAGTCTAGAACCCTGTGGTGCTCCATTCATTATTGTGATGTGTGTGTGTGTGTGTGTGTGTTAAATGATTGTTCAAAACAATAACCTTTAATGATATAAATGATTATGAGAGATTATTTTATATTATTGTTCTGTTTTCTCAGGGTGCGGTCGGTCTGGATGGGCCCATGGGAACACAGGTATGAGATTTAATATTACGTGGACAACTTCACGATTATGTCAGAGTGTTGAGTTGAAGGACATTAAGATCTTGGTGTTTCTCTTCAGGGATCTTCAGGTGATGAGGGGACATCAGGAGAGCGAGGAGAGCTGGTGAGTGAGCAGCTGTTGACCGGAATTGTTATTAATATTACATTAAATTTACATTTAAAAGAAACTTTGGATGCAGCGCATGATTATTTCTGCTCTTTGTGTTTCCTCCTCCAGGGCGAACAAGGAGAACCGGGCGAGAAAGGATCGGTATGTTCACGTAAACGGCAAATCTGAACTGTATCATAACACGTTATGACTGTATCGCTGCTCTTGTAAGGGGGCGGGGCCAGTAAAGGCTGGTTACATTCATTTTTTTATAGTCAAAGTGATAGTAAAGGGTTGTAAAAACGTTATATACGTTAAATATCTACTGAGAGGAGAATGTCTGCTAACCTGACCTGAAGCTTTTTTCTCCTTTGGTTGAGACGTTTTTGAGAGAAGGAGTGAGGCTTTTTATTTTAATATATAATTCAATATAGCCAATGGTTAGCTGTTAATTGCTCTGCTAGCATACTGTGCGAATTGAAGCACCATCTACAGTTTGTTATCTATGCTAACTATGACTTTATTGAACCCAATTGGGCCCAATTCATTCAGTTCAATAACTGTCAATGATAAAAGAAAATATTACAAATCTGGCCATCAAGTAGAATAAGTACTGTCTGTGTTTGAGGCTGCGATCATCATGAGCTGTTGTTGTTTTCAGTCAGGTCCACCAGGAGAGACAGGAAATAAAGGACCTGAGGGTGGACGAGGACAGCAGGGCAAAGAGGGCAAACCCGGGCAACCAGGACCACGGGGCATGCAGGGCGACATGGGCGTACCGGGCTTCCCTGGAACACAGGGACCAGCGGTGAGATGCTCTCCATCGACACTCTGCTCTGTGAAATGCTTCATGTTGAATCGTGACTTCCACTAAAAGAACAGAACATGTTCCGTATCGTGTTTGATGTTTTCCGGAAGAACAGATGACTTATCCGTGCACAATCTTTGTTTGCACAGGGAAAATCACCAACAGATACACACATCAAACAAGTCTGCATGAGGGTAATGCAAGGTAAGTGTTGGTCATCCTCGTCCTCACCACAGGGTTCGTTACCACATCTTGGTTGATATCAAACTCAAGGACTTTTCAAGGACTTACCAGGAATTCCAATTTGCTCAATTTTAAGGACTGAATCTGAGATTGAAGTCTCTCTTAGTCATTTTCTTTGGTGAGACCGAGATCTTGGAATTTGCAAAAGGGCTTTCAAGGAGCCATGTTAGGAACCCTGCTAACAAGACCAAGGGACAATTCCAATTCCTTATCTTAACCCTTAAACTGGCCTCAAAACCAAGTGTTGAGGGTTATTTTGTCACTTAGAAATGGGACAGCCCTTAAATGCAGATACGTCTTCAGACTGTAGGGGGCAGAATAACGCCAAAGCTGCGTCCAGTCTGTCAACTCCAAAAAAGAAGAAGAAGAAGAAGAAGACATTTACGTCAGGATTATTTATTCTGATCCGTTTGTCAGTCAAGTTATTAGGTTGTCAGTTAGTTATAAGATGATACTCATACAAATATTCAGCTGACAGTTACCACACACCACGACTTATTGAAAAGTAAACCACACCGGCCGACTTTTGACAAAAGATGGTCAAATAAAAATAAATGTTACGCAACAATGACGTCAGTAATCCATAATATGGGCCTAAACTAAGATCATTTTTATATCTCTATTAACATAGGAAATACTTCTTTTGTAGCGTACACTAGTTTCGCTGCTTTCGACGCCATCTTTGTTGTGTGAAAACAATGCAATGCATTCTGGGTAGCCCTTGCTCCCAAGGGTGGTCTCAGAAAATCTCATCATTGAGGGCGATACAGCCCTTAAACTTGACCTCAACTTAATTTTTCTGAGAATCAGGACAGAACTTGGACTAGAGGGAGAACATTTTTGAGATTGAGGATTAAGCAAGGAATTGGAATTCACCCTAAATTAGCTTCACCATGAAGCTTTTCAATCAGTCACCAAAGTCCAACCAGGTGTTGTCATCCTGTTTGACTTTAGTGTCAAAATCAGCAAGTTTGCAAAACAAAGATGAGATGCCGTACAGATCAGCAGCAAGTGTGGCCTCGTATATTTGATAGGGATTTAAAAGCAAACGTCGGCTTCAAGACTTGAATCCAAGCTGAAAAATGCACGAGACGATGATTTTTAGACACAAAGGGGAACAAAATATTGACACGATTTCAATTTCTGACAAAAAGCCCAAATCTAAATCACGTCCTCCTGTGTCACAGAGCAGCTGGCCCAGCTAGCAGCCAGCCTGAGCAGGCCTGAGTCGGGCATTGCTGGGATACCGGGTCCTCCAGGCCCACCTGGACCCGCAGGAGCCGCCGGGGAGAACGGTTTCCCCGGACACACCGGGTCACGGGGCCTGCCTGGTCTGAAGGGACCGGCCGGGGTGATGGGTCGCAAAGGGGTCAAAGGTGAGAGATCAACACTGAACGACCACAAAGCGTCTGTGACCACAGAGGTCTCGAGCGTAACATGCGTCTGTTCTGCAGGTGACGTGGGCGACCGAGGAGACAGAGGAGCCACAGCGAGAGGACAGAAGGGAACACCTGGAGCCCCCGGTCTGCCAGGTACGACGTCAGGGAACGTAGTGTAGGGCCCCGTGAACACTAGAGGGCCCCCAAGAGCAAAAAAAATAAATAAAAGTTTGGGTCGCTGTAGTTTATTTAGGATTTTTCTCCCCGTTTTTACCAAAGCATTTTTACATAGTTGTCAGATGTGATTATTTAACTTTATATTTTATTATAAACCATTTTTATGACCTTGTTCCCGGTGCCTCTGTTGATTTACATTATTATTATTTAAGTATTCGTTTGATGTGTATTTTATTTAATGCTGTGTTTTTTTTACATATAAAGGTCAAATCTTTGTATAATAGGAGTGTATTTTGAATCCCCCCCCAAAGATTGTGCACATTTTTAGATTTTTCAGACCTTAATATCTTAATATTTTATTTATAAACCGTTTAGTTTTATGTATTGATTCTCTGAGTCGCCAGTAGGGGGAGTTGCTGAGTTTGCCAAATATTAATTGAAAGATTTTTCTGTAAGTTTTACAAATCTGGTGTCTGAACAAAAAGTTCTCACGTTTTACAAGTGTAAGTAGAATAAGTACCTTTAGTATAGTAGGTGTGTGAATGATCAATAATCATTACTATTGGCCAGAGCCGTTTCTTGCTATATGCGGACTATGACCCCACAGCCACCAGGGGGCCCCCAAACTTCAGTTCAGACTCATATTTTATTATATTTTTGAGAAGTACCTGTCTTTATTTGCATGCATTGGATGCATCCATTATTTGCGAAGCATGTAAGTGTTTGTGGGGTAATCAGAAAAAGTTTGAAAAAAATAGGGGCCCCAAATAGTATCTCGCATATGGCCGCCAAACAGCTAGAAACGGCCCTGCTATTGGCAGTAACCGAGGGCCCCAAAATCACATTTTGCTTTGGGCCCCATGGAGGCTTGGGCCAGCCCTGGCTCTAAGCTCCATTCATAGAAATGCTCTTACAGAATGTGTCAGATCATCGTTTTAAAACTCTCCGTCGTGTTGACTCTTCTTCCAGGTGAACCTGGACGTCACGCTTACGGCAAAGACGGCCGCGAAGGGCAGCGAGGGCCGCGCGGCGCCGCCGGCGTTCCCGGCGTTCCGGGGCCCCCTGGTGCTGCCGGTGTGAACGGTTACTGCGAGTCTTCTCAGTGTGTCCTGCCCATGGTGGCGGCACCGGTGTCGGCCAAAGACTCCAGCATGAAGGGCCCCAGTGAGATGTGAGGAGTCAGAGTCAAAGACTGAGGAGACGCAGACTCCAGAGGAACATTCTGTCTCTTTAGGTTTTCATGCTTGGTTTGAATCTTTTTTCATTTGAAACTTGACTCTGTGTGTTTTCACTCTTTGACATGAAGTTTAATTTTTACCTCAGTGTTTCCATGTCTGTACTGTGTTATTAAAAAGGAGTCGGCCCATTTGTGTCCCAACAACAAAGAGGAAGACTTCCCGTGTGTTTAGGTAACAACTTCATTATTGCTGAGTGGAATGTGTGAGAAAATCTCTCTCTGGCAGTTTTATATGACTTCTTATTTATTATACCAAGCTTCCACGTGATATCTTCAACTTGTACAAAGGGGGAAATAAATACATTTTTATAACTTCTTGCATGTTTTGTACCAGTGAGTATAAAGAGGAGGCCACATGGCAGGATAAGTGTTGTTCTCTGTGGGTTCTAATAAAGCCTGACTGACTGTGATCGTCGGCTTTAACACATAAATGTGTTTCTACAAAAACAAAAAGAACACAAATCTCCGTTCAACTGGAATTTGGAGACGTTTGGTCCCGTTAAGTTCACGCAGATTTGTTCAGAATATTGTTGAAGTACCATCATCAGAGTTGTTGCTGCTTCACTCAAACATAACTGACATTTCCAACTTCCTTAACAAGAAAACTTCCACCACCAGCTAAAAAGCTAATGACTTTAAAAATGAACATGGAAGTAAAAATTGTGATTTTCTTTTCGGGTGATGTTGCCTTAATCTTTCTATATAGAGTTTGAATGTTCTCCTCGTTCCAAGTCCAAAAAACATGCAGAGTTTAATTGGACACTTCAAATTAAATTGACTGAGTGAATGTCTGTTTGTGTCTGGACTGATGACCTGTGCAGGGTGTGAGGCCAACTGTTCTCCCTAATGTTATAATGAAGATGTAATGCTCTGCTGCCCCCTTCAGGTTTAAGAGAGGATGACTTAAACTCACTACTCCCATTATTCCCATGGATGTGGTATAAGACCAGGGTCCGTGTACGTTTTGATCGTTTGTTTTTTCATTGAAACCAATAAACAAGAAACGGAAATACCACATTTTAGGGTCACGAGATTATTTCTGGGGGTCGCCAAATCATTTCGGAAAAATATATAAAAAAAAAAAAGTACTTTTTCGCCCAACCGCTCGTCGTCATTCTAACGTCTGATCGGGGTCGCCAAATCATTTTCGAAAAATATTTAAAAAAAACCAAACTTTTTTTAATATATTTTTCTATGATTTCTGGGGGTCGCCAAATCATTTTCGAAAAATATATATTAATTAAAAAATATATATTTTTCGAAAAAATATATATATTATATATATATATATATATTTTTTTTTTTCTATGATTTCTGGGGGTTGCCAAATCATTTCGGAAAAATATATATATATAAAAAAAGTACTTTTTCGCCCAACCGCTCGTCGTCATTCTAACGTCTGATCGGGGTCGCGAGATGATTTCTGGGGGGTCGCCAAATCATTTTGGAAAAATATATTAAAAAAAACAATTTTTTTTTTTTTTTTAAATATTTTTCTATGATTTGGACCCCCAGAAAGCATCTCGCGACCCCAATTGGACCCCCAGAAATCATCTCTAACGTCAGAATTCTGGGGGGTCGCCAAATCATTTTCGAAAAATATATGTAAAAGAAAAAAAATAAAATAAATGAAAACAATTTTTTTTAACAAAAAAATAAAATAAAGTTTATTTGTATTTTTTTTATACTTTATTTTTTTATTTTTGTTCACTGCTGCTTGGGGGAAAGCCCAGATTCTTGTGGATTCTGATTATGGTATCATGGTATGGTATTGTTGTTTACTACTGTTGCTAGGCAGCGGACGTTGACGTCCTGCTTTAATTCACCGAATATTTCGGTTGTTCGCCCCCTGCCGTTGAGGCGAATACTGCACCGAGCAACACGTTGAGCACGTCCCCGCGCGCCACAGTGTTACCCGCAAACATAATATCTCTCAAACACAGAGACATGTGTAAAAAATACGTTACAAAAAGACGGCGGTTGTTGCCTCCGGACGTGAAAAAACATGAGGAATCGGAATGGCTGTGTGAAGAGCAAAAGACGAGCCCATGGAAAGAGTGACGACCCGGGGGGAAAAGAAAAGCGAGAGGCGTGAGATTTACGCGATATCCTTAAATTCAATGGCGGAAAGTTGTTGTTTACTACTGTTGCTAGGCAGCGGACGTTCATATCCGGCCGCACACGTTGACTTCCTGCTTTTAGTTCACTTCAATATTTCGGTTGTCCGCCCCCTGCCGTTGAGGCGAATACCGCACCCAACAACACGTTGAGCGCGTCCCCCGTGCGCCAACAGTGTCGCGCGCAAGGCATAATATGTCTCAAACACAGACGCGGGAGCGAGCGCGAAAAGAAAAGAAAGCAGCGTGGACGCGCGCCGACACCAAATCCGCTAGATGAGTAAAAGCCGCCCCGCAGCACTGGGAAGATGCCCGTGTGAAGAGTCGTGGACAAGGCGAGAATACGGAGCGATAGACGCCGCGTTTTTTAATCCACGAGAACACGAATGAGTTTGGAGCGTTTGTAAGAACGTATTTTTTGTGTCTTTTCTCCTTTTTTCTTTTCGGCTAAAGACAGAGCTGCCACAGTGTCGTCGGGCCACCGAGTCGCCAGGAGTTTGAACAACGGCGAGCCTCTTGTACTCCTTTACATTATAATAAGTCTGTTTGATTTTAAAAATCGTTATTTTTTAAATTTACATTTTAGGTGATAGTTCATATAACGGTTAACGATGTTTATCGGTGACTCGTGGTGCTCGGAATAAGCGCTGTTGTGTGAAAACAGTCACAGTTAGCTAAGCTAGGTCCAGTCACGCTGACCCGGACCGATATTTATAAACTGTAGTTCATGGGGGACATTTACTTTATGTTACTCCTGACACTTAACGCAGCGAAACTGCTCAACCAACAACAACAACAACAAAAACAGTGACTCTGTGAAGTCTAACTGAATGTGTTCAGCATCATGTCGTTTTTCAATTTTCGTAAAATATTTAAATTGGGAGCGGAGAAGAAAAAGAAACAGTATGAGCACGTTCGTCGGGACGAAAACCCGGAGGAAATCTGGGACATCATCGGTGAACTGGGAGACGGAGCCTTCGGGAAAGTGTTTAAGGTGAGGACATGTGTTTGTGTGTGTGTGTGTTTTCATGGTCTTTGTGTCCTTCAGTGTGTGTGTGTGTGTGTGTGTGTGTGTTGTGACAGAGTGTTTGTCTCACAGCTCTTTGTTTACATGTGACACACAGACACATGTCAACATCATCATCATCATCATCATCATCATCATCACACCAGACATTTCCTCACATACTGAAAAAAAATTTCTTCACAAACCTGAGACATTAATACAGATCAATTAGCATATTCATTTTGTAATTGATTAATAATCAATCAATGAATGTTGTTCACTTCCACTGTGCACCTCTTCCTATAAGGACGTTTTGATAGTTATGTTATTTTCATAATCAATTAATCTGTGGGTTAGTGTTTTCCCAAACCTTTAAATAAGGATGTTCTCATATATCTAAAGTTATTCCGATTTATTGATTTCTCTGTTAAAGGAGCAAAGATAATGGAAAATATTTAAATTTAAGAAACTGAAAAATCAGAAAAGTGGTATGAATTCTTTTAAAAAACCACTCAATTTATTGAAGATTCGTTAATAATTGATTAATTGAGTAACAGTTTCAGTGTTAACTCAAACCAATTGAATCAATAAAATAGTTGATTATTTAAGTCATCGATTATCAAAATCAAGTAATTTTGATTACAAATTTTGAGTAGCAACCCTACTTTCGCCATAGATGGATTACAATATTATCATGAATTAATCTATATTTTTATTTATATTATTATGCCATATTTATTATTATTCTTTGTTCACTGCAGCCATTTCATGTTCACATTAGATTAAATCACATCTATATTTTATGAGGGAATAGAACACGGGATCACAGTAAGAATGGGTGTTTCTAGCAAAAATGCTGCTCAATCAACTGTTCAATGGTTTTATTTGTCAAATATTTTAATATTCTAATAACTCCAGCACATGAGAGCTAGTGAAGGTAATGCAGGATTGTCTGCTCGTTGAGCTAACAGGAGCAGCTAATGAGAGTCGTTCAAAGACTCTGCTGAAGCTCGTCACACACTGTACTAATTATGAAATGGGCTGACGATTAATTTAGTCATCGATTAATACTCAATTTAACGATAAAGCGGTATAATAGTGCCACTGTTTGGTTTGACTTTAACTGAATCCTCATTTGCATATGTGGCACTCACTGCAATCATGCAAAGTCCTGGCACAGGAAGTTACTCTGCGTCTATACTTGGACTCTGGGAATAGTTGTTGTACTTACTCACGATTCCGTCGCCGTGTTGTTCTGTGTCATATACTTATATTAAGCCTAATCTTCTTGCACAGTGATTGAGTCACAGGTGCATTCCTCAGCCAGGCTCATGTGAACCAGACTCAGGGAAAAAGACCTCAATAACACCTCCTCTTTTTTCGTTTTGTTAATATTCCAACTGAAGAGAGTGTTTTCAGTCTGTCCGCTCTATTCCAGGTACAACACACCATTACCAAGCGGTAGCTGGATGACGTATTTGTTTTCTACATGTAGCGTAGGGTCACTAGGAAGTGGCTGAATCTCATATCGCAGCAGCAACTTCACTGAGCACATCCTGTCTGCAGTGAGGCCAAAGCAAACGGAAGAAATTTCCTCTGGAACAAGACTCATGTCTGTGTTGATCTGCTGTGCCCTACAGCCTACAGCTGTTTTAGAATCCTTAGAAAGATAAACCAGGATGCAAGAATGCCTTTGCTCACCATGTGATAGCATCCTCTGGCTGAAGTTTGACTATTTTACAAAGTGACACACATTTACATAACATATTTTTAAGATATTGTAGATTTAAGCAGGTGCAGATTTGTGTTTGAGCTCATCCTCTGCTCCAGGTCTTCGAGGTAAAGACGACCTCAGATCTGCCGTTAGCCAAGTTTAACACCCACAGCCTTAACATGAATATTTATAAATATATATATATATATATTATATTCTCATCCTGCAGGCTCAGAACAAACAGACGGGCATCCTCGCTGCAGCCAAAGTCATTGACACAAAGACGGAGGAGGAGTTGGAGGACTACATCGTGGAGATTGAAATCCTGGCCTCCTGTGACCACCACAACATTGTCAAACTGCTCGACGCTTTCTATTATGAGGGCAAACTCTGGGTGAGTAGTGGGAGGAGCTCCCTGGAAGTGTTCAGGGCGTGTTTCCTTTTCTGTTTCCTTCCAAAACATGGAGCTCATACGGCAGTTTCAGTGTGTCCCCGAGGTTAACAGCTTGTTTTAGCACATGCACAAACAGATCTGCAATCTCTTATTTTGCCATGAAACTGTAGCTGGGGAAAATGGACTATAATGGCCACCACAGTCTACATAATTAATGGGAAACATTGATTTAACCCTGATTAAATAATACATAACGCATCTAGAATGCCAGTATCTTTTTACTTGATGTAAAAATTGGATTTTGTCTCGAAGCAACAAATAAAATGTACACCACAGTCAACAGAGACACTGGCTTCTATGAATCAATACACAAGTCGTCTCATTCTAAACACTGGTGATTACCTGAGTGTTTAATGTCGGTGTGTTTCACTGTGCTCTCGGCCCGTTTCCCCTCCATTGTCCTCCAAACAAAAGAGGCTGATGTTTATCTCGGCCTGTGTGGCACCTGTTTGTGCACAGACAGAGTATCTAGGACATCCATGAGAGAGTTTGACATCTGCATCTGCAGATATGACCTCTGTTTCCTGCTTCATGACCCCTGTCTCTGAGATGTCGATGGTATTTTCACGTCTTCCATCTTCCAAGTCTGTGGCACATAAATGGTTTAGAATATAGAGTATGTGGGTGCGTTGTTCTTCTTGTATTTGTGTATGCGGGATAAACAAGTGTGGGCGAGGAAGCCACAGCCTTGACCTGTGTTCCTCTCTGTCAGCTGCCACTGTGACAAACCTCTGTGGAGGCTATTGTACAACAGCAGAGGCACTGAAACAACAGCATGCCCACACAGAAACACCAGAATGGTGTGTGTGTGTGTGTGTGTGTGTGTGTGTGAATCGTAGAATTCCGTTGAACGTTGGCCTTTTTGTGGGGAAATGGGTTCAGGGTTTTCACCAAGGAATCAACCACAGTGACTTTCCTCGTGGTTGTGCAAGCGCTGACACTTCCTCTTGTGAGGAAGCATCCTCTTGGTGGATACTTCCCCTTTCTTCCATTTGTGCTCCTATATGGAAAACAAATGAGGAGTTTACCTTGCTCTTGATATTAAGCAATGGATATAATTTCGTGTTTACACATAAACAAACGCCCTCTCTCTGTCTGTGTTGGACGAAAACATGACTGTGTGTTTTGTTTTTGGCAGATCCTCATCGAGTTCTGTGCAGGCGGGGCCGTGGACGCCGTCATGCTGGGTGAGTCGGCGTTTCCTCTTTGAATACACGGTTACAATGTCAAACAGGAAACGGTTCAGGAAGCAGCCGCTAATCTCATCAGGGCATTTCATTAAGGCATGGAGGAGCCAGACAGTGGTAAGAGTGATCAGAAATGTGAAGAAACATCTCTGATGATCACATCCGACCCTGTGTGTGATGCTGTACACAGTCATTAGCTTAGGGCTGCATAATATCGCCTTTAAATGATACATATATATATTTATATTTTAATTTTTTTTATGGGAATAATGGGGATAAAGCTGCACACAGGTTGTTTCTCTGGGCTCATGACATTTTCTATTGTGATAGGCGAGCGACCTCCGTAAATACACTCTAAAATAAAATATGTACAGCCATTGCCTTTTCTTTTCAGATAAAACTTTGTTTATTTTGGCTTTTTAATGATATTTACTTATAATCAAAGTGTTATTAAGTGACACAGTGTCACTTAAACTCCCGCGGGCCAGAACTGGCCCACCAGAGGGTCCAATCCGGCCCGATTGAATTGTGAATGTACTATATTTTAAGCTCCAGATAACTAAATGTTTTGTGCCTCTGTGGATCCACTGTGATCTGTAAGTTGTGTAACTGGTAAATATTGTTGAAATTGCACTTATTTTTCACAAGAAATTTCAAGTTTCATCATATATTTAGTAAAAAAGATACTTCATGAAAGGGGGGGGGAGGTTATTATGCTATTATTTTACTGGTCTGGCCCACTTGAGATCATATTGTACTGTATGTGGCCCCTGAACTGGAATGAGTTGGACACACCTGCTCTACGTGGTGTTTTGAGAACACAAAACAGTGCAGCAAGATGTCTGCAGTTAAGAACGAAACACTCGCTGTCACTGATTTACTGTGAAACAAATGTCACTCGTGGTAAAAGTTCCAGAAGATGGAAAGCAGCGTTCCTCTTGGCAAATGCACGGCTGTCTGCGGGAGCACAAGGGAAGCGGATTATAGCCAGCAGGGGGCGTGCCGTGCACAGACAGTGCTGCCCATCTGTCAGTGCCTTGTACAAACACGCTTTGATTTGTGTTTTGATGAACCTTCCCTTCGTTTCCTTCCTTTTGCAGAACTTGAGAGACCTCTCACCGAGCCTCAGATCAGGGCGGTGTGTCGGCAGACCCTGCAGGCCCTCGTCTACCTCCACGACATTAAGATCATCCACAGAGACCTGAAGGCTGGGAACATCCTCCTCTCACTCGATGGTGACGTGAAGCTGGGTAAGTTGAGTTGCACCAGACGAGGAAGAAC
This sequence comes from Microchirus variegatus, assembly GCF_963457635.1. Classification (NCBI taxonomy): domain Eukaryota; kingdom Metazoa; phylum Chordata; class Actinopteri; order Pleuronectiformes; family Soleidae; genus Microchirus; species Microchirus variegatus. Next base: position 18,765,622 of record NC_139824.1, read on the forward strand.
GAGGAAAAAAATTAAAGTGTAAATAATGACTAGCCTACGCTGTCGGGGGCCGACAGCAAGGGGTATATCCGCGAACTTGTCCAATCCTCAACTTTCCAATATACCCAAAGTATACGCACTCGCACCTGCCACTAACTGTTTTAATTAATTATTAATAAATTCAACAAAATAACTGTTAAATATTATGATATAATGCTGACTACACTTTATACATGTTCAAAGTATCCATATAAACTCCATATTGAACACAGAATACCTGAACTCATAAATTTCTCTCAAGTTTTTAATAAAACTAGTTAACCTATTATACCTTGTTAAATATTATGAATATTAAAATGCTAACCACACCTGCCATATCTTCAAAGTGTCCAAATGTCATGAAAAAGCATACATAATGTGTATTAAATTTCATGAAAAAGCTACAATATGTTCAAACTTTCCATTCAATGCATTAATAAAGAAATGGAGGCTTAACTATTTTTTATATGATGATTAATAAATGTATATTATAATGTAATAAATATTATGAATAAGTGCTAAATAAACCCATGATATCCTCAATGTGTCCAAATGAGCTCAATAATAAAGAAAAAATGCCGTAACTATTTTTTCTGTGTTCACCAATAAGTTAACCAGTTAACTTATTATGTAACTATTACCAATCATAGCCAAAGTAATAATGATTGTACTTGTAGATAGTTGTTACATGAATCATTTTACAAAATTTGAAGGCAATATCTCCATCAGTCTGGAAGATAAATGCCGAAAATGTGTTTTTAGCATAATAAATTAATTAATTTGCTAATTAATAATAAAGCTACAAAGATAGGGATAATTCTCAGGTGGTATGTGATGCCCATGCAAAAATTTGAAGCCAATACCTGCAATACTTTGGAAGATACAGGCGAAAATATGGTCATCTACAGGGGGTATGTGACCCATAAAAAAAATAAGAAAATTTAATCTCAAACGCCTTTCCAGTTATCGCGTTAACGGCTAAAATCTGCGGACGCGGACGCGCGAGACCGATTCCATAATATCCGCGCGCGTTTCTCGCGGATATAAATATCAGCGTGGGCTAATCTGTGCCTTCAGCCATCGTCTCCATGAACTCCCCTCACGGTTCCCTCATGATTGGACCATCGTCTCACAACACAGTGGTGCATTCACTGACCTGAGCTGCTGTAAATGGTGCAGCAGCAGGACCTCGATCATGTGATAAATGTGGAAAAACAACCCCCCCCCCCCCCCCCGCCACTTTGAAGTTTGACAGTTACTGTTAACCCTTCTCATGCCGAGAAGCTTACGAGGTCACATGATCCCTCGCGGGAAATGACATTATATATAAAAGAGTCACAAGAGAGGCTTTGTGTCAGCTGAGGCTCGTATATCGATGTTGTCTGAAACTGACTGACCAGTAATCTGTCAATAGTTTTCACGGTTAATCGTTAATCGCTGATGAGTTCAGCAGTTGTGCTGCTATAGGAGTTTTTCTCTGTGGAAAATGTGTCTAATTTCCCCTTCAATCACACGTCTTCCAGCTGATTTCGGTGTGTCTGCCAAGAACAGCAAAACCCTGCAGAGGAGAGACTCCTTCATTGGAACGCCTTACTGGTGGGTGAACCATAACTACAGTTACTACACTATTATTGATCTGCGGTCCAGTCCAACAATCTCCTCTCAATGACTTCCCTTCTCTGCTCCAGGATGGCTCCGGAGGTGGTGATGTGTGAGACGTCCAAGGACCGCCCCTACGACTACAAGGCTGATATCTGGTCCCTTGGGGTTACGTTGATTGAGCTGGCGCAGATTGAGCCGCCCAATCACGAGATGAATCCCATGAGGGTCCTGTTGAAAATAGCCAAGGCCGATCCTCCCACCCTGATGCAGCCATCACGCTGGTGAGTCCCGGCACTGATCACTCAATCACTCAGGACTTTAGATGTCGTTTTCTTTTTCTTTTTTTCTTAAGAAAACCAAGATCCTGGAAAAGGATCCATTGAAAATATTTGCAAACCTCTTAAGAAATAATTTTTGAGAATGAATTTTTGAAAATCAGGAAATGATCCATTTGCCCTGATGCACTTTGACAGTGAGCTGACTTTCTTCTTAAAAAAAAAAAAAAAGTATCTCGGAATGACTTGAAATTCACCATCATAATAGTCGGCATCGCTCTGAACAAGGATCAGTTAAAAATATTTGCAAATCTCTTAAGGAATAATTTTAAAGAATCTTTGAAAATCTGCAATTTATCCATTTGCCCTGATGCACTTTGACAGTGAGCTGACTTTCTTCTCAAAAACAAAAAGTATCTCGGAATGACTTGAAATTCACCATCATAATAGTCGGCATCGCCCTGAACAAGGATCAGTTGAAATTTTTTGCTTATCTCTTAAGGAATAATTTTAAAGAATTTTTGAAAATCAGGAAATGATCCATTTGACAGTGAGCTGACTTTCTTCTAAAAAAAAAAAAGTATCTTGGAATGACTTGAAATTCACCATCATAATAGTCGCCATCGCTCTGAACAAGGATCAGTTGAAAATATTTGCATATCTCTTAAGGAATAATTTTAAAGAATTTTTAAAAATCAGGAAATGATCCATTTGCCCTGATGCACTTTGACAGTGAGCTGACTTTCTTCTCGAAAACAAAAAGTATCTCAGAATGACTTGAAATTAACCTTAATAATAGTCGGCATCGCCCTGAACAAGGATCAGTTGAAATTTTTTGCTTATCTCTTAAGGAATAATTTAAATGAATTTTTCAAAACCAGGAAATGATCCATTTGCCCTGATGCACTTTGACAGTGAGCTGACTTTCTTCTCAAAAACAAAAAGTTTCTCGGAATGACTTGAAATTTACCATCATAATAATCGGCATCGCCCTGAACAAGGATGCGTTGAAAATATTTGCATATCTCTTAAGGAATAATTTTAATGAATTTTTGAAAATCAGGAAATGATCCATTTGACAGTGAGCTGACTTTCTTCTAAAAAAAAAAAAGTATCTCGGAATGACTTAAAATTCACCATCATAATAGTCAGCATCGCTCTGAACAAGGATCAGTTGAAAATATTTGCAAACCTCTTAAGGAATAATTTTAATGAATTTTTGAAAATCAGGAAATGATCCATTTGCCCTGATGCACTTTGACAGTGAGCTGACTTTCTTCTTGAAAACAAAAAGTTTCTCGGAATGACTTGAAATTCACCATCATAATAGTCGGCATCGCCCTGAACAAGGATGCGTTGAAAATATTTGCATATCTCTTAAGGAATAATTTTAATGAATTTTTTGAAAATCAGGAAATGATCCATTTGCCCTGATGCACTTTGACAGTGAGCTGACTTTCTTCTCGAAAACAAAAAGTATCTCAGAATGACTTGAAATTAACCTTAATAATAGTCGGCATCGCCCTGAACAAGGATCAGTTGAAATTTTTTGCTTATCTCTTACGGAATAATTTAAATGAATTTTTCAAAACCAGGAAATGATCCATTTGCCCTGATGCACTTTGACAGTGAGCTGACTTTTTTCAAAAAAAAAAAAAGTATCTCGGAATGACTTGAAATTCACCATCATAATAGTCGGCATCACCGTGAACAAGGATCTGTTGAAAATATTTGCAAACCTCTTAAGGAATAATTTTAATGAATTTTTGAAAATCAGGAATTTATCCATTTGCCCTGATGCACTTTGACAGTGAGCTGAGTTTCTTCTCGAAAACAAAAAGTATCTCGGAATGACTTGAAATTCACCATCATAATAGTCGGCATCGCCCTGAACAAGGATGCGTTGAAAATATTTGCATATCTCTTAAGGAATAATTTTAATGAATTTTTGAAAATCAGGAAATGATCCATTTGCCCTGATGCACTTTGACAGTGAGCTGACTTTCTTCTCAAAAAAAAAAAAGTATCTCGGAATGACTTGAAATTCACCATCATAATAGTCGGCATCACCCTGAACAAGGATGCGTTGAAAATATTTGCAAATCTCTTAAGAAATAATTTTAATGAATTTTTGAAAATCCGAAAATTATCCATTTGCCCTGATGCACTTTGACAGTGAGCTGACTTTCTTCTCAAAAAAAAAAAAGTATCTCGGAATGACTTGAAATTCACCATCATAATAGTCGGCATCGCCCTGAACAAGGATGCGTTGAAAATATTTGCATATCTCTTAAGGAATAATTTTAATGAATTTTTGAAAATCAGGAAATGATCCATTTGCCCTGATGCACTTTGACAGTGAGCTGACTTTCTTCTCGAAAACAAAAAGTATCTCAGAATGACTTGAAATTAACCGTAATAATAGTCGGCATCACCCTGAACAAGGATCAGTTGAAAGTTTTTGCTTATCTCTTAAGGAATAATTTAAATGAATTTTTCAAAAACAGGAAATGATCCATTTGCCCTGATGCACTTTGACAGTGAGCTGACTTTCTTCTCAAAAACAAAAAGTATCTCGGAATGACTTGAAATTCACCATCATAATAGTCGGCATCGCCCTGAACAAGGATCTGTTTAAAATATTTGCAAACCTCTTAAGCAATAATTTTTATGACTTTTTGAAATTCATAATAATCCCAGCCAGGGTCAAATCACACTTAAGCCTTGTTTTTTTTGGTCTCTTCTACCATCAGGTCCCCTGAATTCAGTGATTTCCTGAAGAGGTGCCTGGACAAGAACGTGGACAACAGGTGGAACGCACCACAACTTCTTCAGGTACCTTCGTCCTCTACGTTCACACAACAGTTTTACTGTCTCAATCATTAGACCCGTTTCAGGCCCAAAACCCCTCTGAATGGTGCAGTACATGTGCCAGGCCTGTGTGTGGCACTGTAGCGGTGCTACAAATTAAACTTTATTATACAAATAATTCTAAGCAGTCACACAGAGAGAGACCGAATGCAGGAAAAATAAATTCAACCCCTCGCTCTACGTCACATACCCATATGTTGGGTGATTGTGTGTCACAGTGTCAGACACCATGTGTTCTCATGCTCATCCCTCTGTGCCTGAGCTGACGTTGGCAGGGCAGCATATTCTTTTTAAGGTGCTTGGCAAAGTCAGAGCCACTTAGACCCAGAGAGGCAGCACCAACACATTCATTCACACACAGAGCACCAGTAACAGAGAATACTGCAACGCTTCAACCGAAGAATTATATGGTCTATGAAGAAGAAGAAGAAGAAGAAGAAGAATTAATGGGCCTGAACATTCGAAATGGTGGTCAAGGTCTTGATATCAAAGAAGCTGCATATTCTCAGGCCTGCGGTAGAATATGTGCAGCAGATTACCAAACCGACAAAGGTGAGGCCGATGAGAGATGTTGTGTTTGTGTCGCGTTGTGTTTGTTGTGATGTGCAGTCACAGAGTGAGAGAACGGTGCAGGAAAGACGATTTAGACCAAATCTGTGTGATTAAATCAAACCTTTGAGCTCTTGATACAGCAGGTGAAATGTTTTAATTTTGTATTTTGCGCAGCATCCGTTTGTGTCCACTGTGACCGACAGCAAACCACTGCGAGAACTCATCGCTGAGGCAAAGGCCGAGGTCACTGAGGAGATCGAAGAGCACAAAGAGGAGGAAGAGGAGGAGGAGACAGACGCACATCTGGTAAGTTGTTGTTAATCCATATCCAGTATGTTTTTGTGGCATATTATAGGTGACAGAAATATAGATTTGCTTTATATCACGTGTAAAACTCAAGGCCCGGGGGGCCAGCGAGTGATGAGTGAATGAGTAAAATCTGTGTTAAAATAGGTCTATGCTGCTTTAAAGCGTGCGTTGACCATAAACGGCATTTCCCACAATGCACGGCGATTGCGTTACCCGCAAATTGACGCCACCGCCACTAGATCGCAGTGTATCATGGTATATGCATCATGCGACGGGTGAAATTGAATAAGTAATAAATACAGAAAGTTATTTAGCAATACAGAGTAGTTACCTTTATTTTACATGATATTTGATAACATTTAGTTACATTAATTCTGTATGACAGTTACATCTTGCCCTTTGAGGGTAACCATTATGCTGATGTGGCCCTCAGTGGAAATGAGTTTGACACCCCTGCTTTATATTGTGATCTATATATATATATATATGTATTTGACTTATATTTCCACCTGTGCTTCGTTTACTCAGGGCCACAAACGAGCGCCGTCTGATGTCAGCATCACCAGTTCGGAGGATGAGAAGATCCCTCTGTCTCCATCCATCTTGGAGTCCGTCCCTGAGAAGGTGGAGCCAGTTGTGCCTGTGCCGACGCCCACTGACGCTGATGTCACTGTGGTGAACGACGTGGTGGACGCCGGCTGTGAGGAGGAACCGGCGACAGAAGAGGAGCACAAGGAGGAGCAGGCTGAGAACGCTGAGAAACATGTGGAGGAGGAGGAGGAGGAGGAGGAGGAGGAGGAGACTTCAGCAGCAGGAGGAGATGTTACCTCACCTGAAACAGAGACTGCACCAGAGGAAGAAGTTAAAGAAATGCAGCAGCTAGAGATCACTGTTGTGGATGAAGTGCAAGTGGACACAGCCCAAACCACCACAGAGGACAAGGAGGTCAAAGAGGACAAAGAGGATAAAGAGGACAAAGAGGACAAGGAGGGCAAGGAAGAATCAGAGACGCTGACCGAGGAGGACGAGGAGGACCGTTACAAACATCTAAAGGTGTCGCTGACGCTACCAGAGCAACACAATATCGTTACCAACGAGCAGAACGGAGAGACGCCCAGAGACGCCGATCAAATAAACGCAGAAGACGAGAAGAAAGTTCCAGACAAAGCAAAGGACGAGAAAGAAGGAAGTGGCTCCTCTGCCGTCAAAGAGCCGTCAGAGCTCAATCTGTCCATCTCCAGCTTTCTGTCCAAAACCAAGGAGCCTGCATCTGTTTCCACAAAGGTAACACGGAAACACAGAAACATCCTCAAGCTATATTTATGTATATATATATATGTACATCAACAGATAAAGGCGAAGTGTGTACAGATGTCTATTTATATGCATTTGTTTTTCTTCCCAGGACGCCAAGTGTCATAAGAAGACGCTGAAGAAGACTCGTAAATTCATGGTGGATGGAGTGGAAGTTAGCGTGACGACTTCAAAGATCATCACTGACAATGACACAAAGAACGAGGAGATGAGATACCTCAGGTATTCGCCCTCCTTTTTGGATCTCTGTGTGCAACCTAAGTGCTTCATGTTACCCTTTCAGGGCTTAAAAATAGCTTCACGTCTCATCATTTTTGACTCCTCTTTTGATTCTTTCTTCCCTGTCCTCACTTCCCTTCAGGCGCCAGGAGCTGAGGGAGCTGCGTCTCCTGCAGAAGGAGGAGCAAAGAGCTCAGCAGCAGCTCAGCAACAAACTGCAGCAGCAGAAAGAGCAGATATTCCGACGCTTTGAACAGGAGACCACAGTACGGGGGTTTTAATCTTCAGTTTAACGCATGCAAACCGGTTATAGTCATGTTAAAGACCTGGTATTAGCCTCTGTGCTGAGTGATCCAAGCACAACCAGGTTGTCCAGGGCTGCCTCTTGATATGCACCAGACATATTTCACGTCTAAAGGATCCATCATTGAGTGACAGAACCTTCTGTCTCCACCAGAGCAAGAAGCGTCAGTATGACCAGGAGGTGGAGAACCTGGAGAGGCAGCAGAAGCAGACCATCGAGAGGCTGGAACAGGACCATACCAACCGGCTCCGGGAGGAGGCCAAGCGCATCAAAGGCGAGCAGGAGAAAGAGCTGTCCAAGTACCAGAACATGCTGAAGAACCGCAAGAAAGAGGTGAGCATTTAAGTTTTTACTCCCTTTATAAGGATCATATTCAAATGAAGTTAACTGGCATTTTCTGACATTACAGTTACTCAACTTTAGAGTTTTACACTTTGTTTTGTTTGATGTGTTGTGACATGAATGCAGCCGCACACGGACCCTGAAAATGTTGTGTTGTACCAACACTCGAGTGCTGTATCGGTGCATTTAATGTTGTTGTTCCTGAGCCCAGTTGGCTGGATTAATGTGAGTGACACGTGGTTGGTGTTTAGTTCATCAGCTCAAGCGGATCAACGATGTCATGAAGCCTGTAGGTCAAACACTGACTGACACACTTCTGACCTCCTAAAGCCCGATTACACTGAATGATGCTCACACTCTGTCCTGAGCTCTGACGTCTGACGACAGGTTGATTTTAGCTGAACCCCAAACTTTAGAACCCTTTATCCATAGAAAATCATATTTTAAATCTCTTTTAAAGACCCACTTCTTCTCCTTGGCCTTCACTTCACATTTTTATTATTCTTCTCTTGTCTGATCTGTGTACAGGAGCAGGAGTTTGTCCAGAAGCAGCAGCAGGACCTGGACTGCTCCCTGAAGAAGATCATCCAGCAGCACAAACTGGAGCTGGCCAACATCGAGAGAGACTGTCTCAACCACAAGCAGCAGTTTCTCAGAGGTACAAACTCGTCTTCTGCCGCATATTTACTGTGACCAGTGTTCCTGTAAGCTTCATGGTGTTCATGCACGCAGCACGGGAGGCTGCCATGTGGGAGCTGGAAGAGCGCCATCTGCAGGAGAAACACCAGCTGTTCAAGCAGCAGCTCAAGGACCAGTACTTCATGCAGAGGCACCAGCTGCTCAAGAGACACGAGAAGGTACTGAACTCTGACTTCAGCACAAAGTTCACCACGATTCAGATCAATAACAATGCATAGCAACATTTCTACAGTTAACCTTCTACATCCGTGTGTGTGTGTGTGTGTTTTGTTTTGCAGGAGATGGAGCAGATGCAGCGCTACAACCAGCGTCTGATCGAGGAGATGAAGAACAAGCAGACGCAGGAGAAGGCCAGACTGCCCAAGATCCAGCGCAGCGAGGCCAAGACTCGCATGGCCATGTTCAAGAAGAGCCTTCGCATCACCATCGCCGCCATCACCCCCGAGCAGGAGCGAGAGAAGGTCAAACAGGTGAGCGACGTCGGCGCCAGACATTACAATTACCACAATGAATGTATTTGACTGACAGCGTTTTCTGCCGCCATCTCAGTTTGCAGCTCAAGAGGAGACGAGGCAGAAGAACGAGAGGCTGCACCAGCAGCAGAAGCACGAGAACCAGATGAGAGACCTGCAGCTGCAGTGTGACGCCAACGTCCGGGAGCTGCAGCAGCTGCAGGTGAGAGATGATCGACTCACGTGAAGACGAGAGCATCATGTTCACCTGAACCTCACTCTCTCTCTGTGTGTGTGTGTGTGTGTGTGTGTGTGTGTTTCAGAATGAGAAATGCCACCTGCTGATTGAGCACGAGACCCAGAAACTGAAGGAGCTGGACGAGGAGCACAGTGTGGAGCTGAAGGAGTGGAGGGAGAAGCTACGACCCAGGAAGAAGGTGAAGCGCCGTCGTTGTTAGCGTAGCGTGCACACATGTCTTGCAGTAAAGATGGGGTGGTTCACAAAATGTGTGTGTATGTATCAGGGTATCCGCGGGGTCTTAAAAAGTCGTAAATCCAAGGCCTTAAAATGTCTTAAATTCGCCTAAAATCTCATAAAAGGTCTTTAATACAATTTTGAGACGTCTTAAAAATCTATCAAAGCTACTTTTATTTAAAACATGCATAAACTTCAGTCTCGCTTTGAGATGTTTCTGTTTTTGAGGATGCGATAACAGAACTACAACACAGAACTAAAGTAGGTCACCTGTGTTCCCCGGTGAGAATTTATCTAGCACCACTAGCGAGTGTGCTGTGCGCGCGAGCCGCGGTGTGTTACAGCTTAGCTTAGCATAGCAGCGGAGAAAACTTAATGAAAGCCCACGGCTAAGCCCATTTTCAAAAATGTATGTCTCTCTTTTTTGCCAGTATGGATTTGAAATGGGTCTTAAATTGTGTTCATTATGGTCTTTAAAAAAGTCTTAAAAAGTCTTAAATTTGACTTGTTGAAACCTGCAGAGACCCTGATGTATGTATATGTATGTAGTCATTCATTCATACTTGCAAACCAGAAATACCATATCACATCTATAGCTTGATTTTTTAAAATCAAATATTCTTAAGGACGTGCAGAAACTGAAAGAATAGAGCAGCTCGATTTAGACGCATCATTGTAACCGTTTTAAATCAAAGTCATGTGACGTTTTTTTTACAACAAGAGGGGAGACATTGCTGCATTTAAACATGCTTTTTATTTACTTGGCAAAAAAAGGTGAACAATCTGTTCTGTCAAATCTTAAAGAAAAGGTTTTTTAACCCTCCTCCTCCTCCTCCTCCTCCTCCTCCTCCTCCTCCTCCTGCAGGCGCTGGAAGAAGAGTTTGCCAGGAAGCTCCAGGAACAGGAAGTGTTCTTCAAGATGAGCGGAGAGTCCGAGTGCCTTAACCCGTCCAGCCAGAGCCGCATCTCCAAGTTCTATCCCATCCCCACTGTCCACTCTGCTGGTTTATAGTCCACACACACACACACACACACACACACACACACACACACACACACACACACACACACACACACACACACACACACACACACACACACGTCTGAGTTTTCTAAATCTGTGAGGACCTCTGTGCTCAAACTTTCACAGATCATCCATTTGGGTCAAAGGAGCATTTTCCTTGTTGGGACCAGGCATAATGTCCCCACAAGGAAAAATGTCCCCACAAAAAAGGTGGTTTGTCAGATGGTGGTCCACACAAACATAGAAAGACAAGAGCACACTCACACACACACTCCTGAAGACCGACTCTGTGCTGCCTTGTCCTCGTCCTCTGGCGCCCCTCGGTGGACGTCAGTCGTCTTCTTGTCCAGTATTTACACCATCGTGGTTATTTTTGAAGGAGAATTATGAACAGAATCCAGTGCCTGTTTGACTTTAGGTGATTTTTATCTTTGAAATTAAAATGACTATTTTCTTTGCTGCTCAGTTTTCCTCCATTTAGACGTTTGCACTTTGGTTTGATGCCATTTAATTTCTGTACTTTTGGAAAAGCAAACGAGTCGTTTTAGATTAGATTTATTTGAATAACGATAATAGGACAGAGGTGAGTTTTAATATCATTCTGATGATGATGATGAAGTATATTTTTATGAAGCTGTCTGTCAGTGTTAGACTCAGTGATACGTAGATGTTGTGATGCAGTAGACGTTCATAACTTTGTGTTTTATGTAAGCAGAGACTATTGCTTTGTTTTCAAAAAACGTCTTCCTGTTTCAAACACCTGAAAGAAGCTGAAGTGAACCCTGAGTTACTTCACTGAGACTGAGATTGAGTGTCCTCTGTCTCTACGCTGCACAGTTCCCTTTTACCTCATGTCAGAGTTGTATGAGTTGTATGATTTCATGACTCCAGTGTTTGGAATCCTTCACTTTTGAACGAGGCAGCAGCAGCAGCAGCAGCAGCAGTTTCTCCGTGTCCACTCGAGCTTAAACACTGATTTTTCTCTGTGGATTTTGGTTCAGGGAGTGAGTGGTTTATAAAAGTGCAGTTTTCCAGGCAGAAAAACAGTGAAAAAGATGATGAAGCTGACACAGGTTTTATTAAGATCAGGAGGTTCAAGTCAGTGTTTTCAGTGTAAACATGAGCAGCATCAGGACCTCACGTGGTCACAGAAGCTGTTAAACACCACTTTATTATTATTGTTATTATTATTATGAAGCAACATGTTTGCATCTATAGGAGTTAGTTCTTCAGGGATGAATGTGTTTGTCAGTGAGCAGCTGACGTGTCCTTTATTTACTTTGTTTTCCAGGATATGTTTTGCTCCGAGGTCGTTTCTTCTTCTTCTTTTTATCGACATTAAAATAGAAAGAGTTTATTGACAGTTTTAGCTAAAATAACCTTCATTTACTGTAACGTTGAAAGACTTTGGGTCAAACTCGTGAATCGTTTTTTATTCGACTCTTTTCAAACATAAAATGCAATTTTTTGTTTATTCAGACTGGAAAAACCTGTGATCCTTTAGCATTTAATACAGTGTAAAGAAAAGAAGACAACCTGACTGCTCTTGACGTCTTTGATTGTCTTTAAAGTCAGTCACGTGTATTTATTACATACCAAAACACACAAACCAAAATGTCTATTTATATAGAAATGCCCCTCCGTCACTCAGCTCTACTCTCATCTCAACATCAGTCATTTGTGGATTCTAGAAACTTGTAAATTGATCCGATTTTGACAGAAAAACAAAAAAAAACATGCATTAAAAAAAGAACGTGTAGTTTTTAGAATACCAATGTAATGTTGATTTTTATCTTGCTGTAAATAAACTGTTTTTTTTCTCTCACGTCTGTTTTTAGTCTTGGATTCAAACAGAAGTCAAGAGTTCAGTGAGTCTGAAACACACGGAATAAAAGACGGCAGTGAAGTTAAATGGATATGAAAGTACAACAGAGAAACTGTGTGTGTGTGTGTGTGTGTGTGTGTGTTTCAGACTTGATTCAAACGTTGACGCTCACACACCAACACTCCTCCTCCTCCTCTTAGACGTCATTGTGATTTCTCCTGAAAGAAAAACACACGATATTTTGTTTTAAAAACTAACTCCAGCTCAGGAAAATCCTTCACCCTGTGTGGTCTGAGTGACCCATGTCTGATATTTCCTTCACATCCATGACCCATCATTTAACTACATATAAATCAACATCTGGCCTCTGATGAGTTTGGCCAGAGAAGATCTGAGCTGAGGAGGTCATGAATGTGACCAAATGTCTCCTCAAACCAACTCTGAATGTGTTTTCTGGGATGTGAAGATCACTCAGGACAGATGTTAAAGCGGACCTAGACCGGAAGTTCCAATTATCGCTGTTTTTTAGTGTGTATCTGCGTCATTACCTTGTTTACGAAGCCCTGAAGGTTCTAAACAAACAGTTCAGCCACTGCTGAGAACGCTGTGTTTTATTGTAATCTCAGGCTCAGAGAGATCTCTGAAAAAACCCGGTCCGGTTACGTAAACAGCGGTTCTCCTGAACAGCAGATCCTCCTGCTCCGGGCACTAGTCCGGGCACATCCGGTTGCGTACATTGAACCGCAGAAGAAGAAGAATAACGTCCGTTGTGGAGGTGTTTCACGAGCGACAGTGTCTTCTGACTCTGGGTCTGACTCCGGGTCAAAGGTCGTCAAAGGGACTGCGGCGGGGAGTCGTGAAGAAGCTATTTTTTAAATTCTGGGTGTGAGATTTATGTCTGAAATATCGCGGCTGAGGAACAGCGTCAGAAAAGAGGATTTCTATCGGCTCGTTTACAGCAACTAGGAGGTTTTTGAGCATTAAAACAAGTTAATGTATGTAAGTAGACCTCCATAACTAACATATATGTGCAACAGGACCACTCTATGTGACCTTTAAATACTCTGTATGATCCAGAGCAGCAGAATCTAAAATCAAACTGACCTCTGTCCCCCTTTGGTCCTTTGGGTCCTCGAGGCCCAGGCAAGCCTTGATCACCTGTGGACAGAAGTTACAGGACATGGACTCTGTTAGTCGTCCCTCAGTTTACAGCTTCTGCTCATTTCTATAATTCATCACTGAACATGTGCAGAACATCTCTGCAGCTTTATCCTGTGTGACGAGAAGAAGTTCATGTGGTATCTCAGTACCTTCGTCTCCTTTCAGACCTGGGAAGCCCATGTCCCCTCTGGGTCCTGGTCTCCCTGGTGCTCCAACAATGGCTCCATAAGCTGTGACACAAAAGGAGATTAGAGTTCTCAGAAGTTCTTTGTTGTTTTTTGAAATGTCTTCGATTGACTGTGACTTTACTTTGCATGTATTCCACCAAATCGGTGACATTTGCTTGGGAACCAAACACTCTGCTGTATCCTGGTGGACCTGGAGGTCCAGGTGCTCCGGGTGGACCTGGGGCGGCGCGTTGGTTGTGATTCTGCTCAATATTACGAAGCACGCCGTACGCTGGAAGATAACATACGTGTCAACTGATGCCAGTACTGATTACAGTGCGTCATCATCGTACACTTACATTTGATGTATTCCAGCAGCTCTGTGGCATTTCCATAAGAACCAGACCAGCGAGTGAGTCCTGGAGGACCTTGGGGTCCTGGAGGTCCTGGAGGTCCTTGGGTTCGACCGCTGTACTGGCTCACAATGTCACGCAGCACTCCGGCAGCTTTGAATGTGACAAATGTGTGATATTTCACATCATTATAGTGTTTGTTTTTATACAAAACAACATCTATATATATATAGTTCACAATAAAAGTGGCTGCGGGACCTCGATGGGCGGAGCTACGTCCACTTACATTTGAGATATTCCACCACATCTGCGATGTTTTCCTGGGAACTAAACCCACGGCTTTGGCCAGGTATTCCAGGAAGTCCAGGAGGTCCTGGAGGTCCTTGGACAACACGTCCAGAGTCTCTCGGAACATCACGGAGCAGATCCTGGGCTGCATGTGGAAAACAGGTTACAGCAGTTCTGGTCATAGCATTGAGAAGTCGGTGTTTAAAATGCTAACAGAGCTAACGTATTTTTAAAAAAAAATATATTTTTCTACCTACATTTAATGTAGTCGGCTACTCTGGCAGCCATATTGGAGTAGGAAGCAGCATCCAGGTTCCAGTCTATGGCCCCAGACCCACCTGGCTCTCCTCTCTGTCCTGGGGGTCCAGGAGGACCTGGTGAACCAGGGATTCCAAACAGAGATCCTCTCACAGCGCCACCTAGAGACCATGAAACACAATATGACCTCGTATATTCAGTGCATTGAGTCTGAAACACCCTGAACAGCCTCTGTCTTGTGTCAACGTTGTCTTGTGGTTTCCTGTTTTATTTTGAAAAGTCGCTATCCTCTCGTTTCAGGTAACTCCGCCCCCTTGTGTCGTCCCCGCCCTGATTGTTTCCACCTGTTCCTCATTAATGTGTGTGTGTATATTATGGTCTGCACTTACTCCTGAAGTTTTCCTGTTGTTCAGGTGTGAGCGACTCTCTCCCAGCGTAGGACGTCAGTCCGGTCCTTCCGTCACGTTGGCCCTCAGAACCACTGGCACCAGAACCACCTTGAGAACCTCTGAAGGCCACACCTTTAAGAACAGCTGAGTTATTTGTCTCGTGAACTAAAAAACAACAACAAACAAAAGAACTTCTGTCAAACTTACTTTGAAGGTAGTCACGAACGTCTGAGTTGATGTAGTTCCCAGGTCCCACTGGACCAGGTGGTCCTGCTGGTCCAGGCGGACCTTCTGCACCAGGGTAACCTGGAGGTCCAGGAGGCCCCTGAGGACCTGTGACTGTTTGATAACCATCTAAAATAAAGTACATTAAAACCAGTTGATCTAGTGTAATAACTTTATACTGTAGATAGCTCAGGTTTTTGTTCTTTTTTGTGATTTTTATTTTGTGTCTCTTACTTGATAACACGTTTCCAGGAGATCCAGGAGATCCAGGAGATCCAGGAGACCCAGGTGGTCCGGGGACACCTAACACCCCCCGGTCTGGTGACAGAAAACCAAGAGTCGTTCTCGTCTTTGTTCTCTGAACAAATCCCATTTGAAAAGATGTTTTCAAAGGTTCCTCTCACCGTTCATGAGGCTCAGAACCTTCTCAGCAATCTCCTGTTGGTTTTCTCTGTTGATGTAGTTGCTGATGGTTCCAGTTCCAGTCCCTGGTTGTCCTGGTGGACCGGCTGGACCAGGTGGACCAACAACAAATCTCCTCACATCTTCTCCTGGACATGAACACGGTCACAGTGTTTTGGTTTCAAGAGCTCGACGTACAGGTACAGCATAGAAGTTAAATGTGAATATGATTATGAACCCATGTGACACAAAATGATATTACGTTGTAATATGTTGATGATGTCGTTGGTGGAGATGGCACCAGGAGGACCTGCAGGACCAGGAGGACCAGGAGCTCCACTATAACCTCGACCTGAACCCAAACACAGAAGGTAAAGCTGATAGAAAACCTTCTCATATCTGGTATAAACACAGTGGATCAGTGTGATCACTGATCGTACTTTGGATGTAAGCGAGGACTTGATTGGCCACGTTGTCCACCATTCCATCCCCTGCATAACCGGAGGCTCCTGAGGCTCCGGAGGCTCCTGGAGGACCGGGAGGCCCTGGAGGTCCAGCAGGTCCAGCCAGGTAATCCCTGATTTGACTACCTGCAAGTCGAGAAGACCTCGTCACAAACGGATCACATGACTCTGGAGGAGTTCATTATTGTCAGAACAGTAGCAGAACTTACTCTGGAGGTACTCGTTAATGTACTGGCTGACGTCGTCTCTTCCCCTCGAGCCAGAACTGAAGGAAACGTCTGGTTAAAAAAGACACAAATTCACCAGTTTAATGTCACGTACTTGTAGAAATACTCATGGTTACTTATAATTAGTGACATGTCCTGTGATATGAAACGCACACAATGATCCTCACAACTACTACATAGGAGTTAGGATGATCTTACCACTAGAGGACGCTCCTGGGAATCCTGCTGCTCCAGGATCACCTGGAATAATGTGATAGAATCTCAGGCTGTGAATCTTAGCCAGTGATTTGTATTTTTGTAAGTTAAAAAAAAGTTCAGCCTTGAATTGTGTTGAGTGTTTCCTGAAAGGCATTCTGGGATTTTGGTTTCATAAGAACCAAAACACAATGTGAAAACTCTACCTCGTTGTCCTGGAGGACCTTGAGGGCCCGGTGGACCTGCTGGGCCCCGAGATCCACTCTGACCTGGGAAACCTTAGAAAGCGAAACACTGACTGATCAGACTGAAAACTGTTCAATAGTTCAATTAGTCAAATTAGTTAAAGTTCACATACCAACACCTGGTTCTCCTGTAAGACCTGTAAGACCTGGCTGACCTGGTTCACCTGAAACATTATTGACGTTTAGTCAGTCAGAAACAACATGATGCATGGATCGGTTTGGTGTTTTTCTCACCTTGGTATCCACGTGGTCCTCTGTCACCTAAAGAACACAGAAATACATTAAATAAAAATATAGACGGAGAGAAAATACAAAAGGGAAACCCAAAACCATAAAGGACACGTTAGGACACAACCTTTCAGAAGCTTCTAATTTGATGAAGCTACCTGCTGAACCCTGGAGGCCGGGTGGTCCTGGAGGTCCTGGTGGTCCAGCAAAGAAGGTTTCTGAAGAGCAGAACACGCTTCAGAAAACGCCCAAAGACGACGACGTGCAGTTTACAGAAGGTGAACGTTTTCTTTACTTGAACCAACCTGATGTAGGCACAAAGCTACCAGGTTCTCCTCTGTCTCCTGGGGGTCCAGGGAAGCCAACACCTGTGAGGGAAGAATCACAAGTTAATACAAGACTTTTGAAATTCTCTCTTCCTTCCTTTCTTTCCGTTTACCTGGCTCTCCTGGAGGACCTCTGCGTCCTGCAGGACCTTGTTTGCCGTCTCCTAAACAACAGTGACAGAAACACTGGATCAGCTCTCAGTCTGGATCTAAGAACTTGGATCGAACCATGAGCTTCCAACGTACCAGGACGACCCTGAGAACCAGGAGAACCAGGAGGACCCGGAGGTCCTGGTGGACCAGGCCATCCGCCCGCTGATGAAAGGTCTGTCAGAAATGGGATCATACGAGATGTTTTATATTAGAACCACATTAGCCTCAGAGTCATTGCTGTAAACGGAGAATACTCACGTCCAGTTCGTGTGGAGCTAACAGTCTCTGAACTTGCGACGCTGATGCCGGGTTCTCCAGGTTTACCTTGTGCTCCTCTATCTCCTCGCTCTCCTATCTCCCCTTCAGCTCCTTTAGGACCTACAGAGATGATGGAGGGTCATCACAGGAACATCCTCACCAACGTATTAACTGTTTCTGGTGATTTATCAGAGGCTTTGATATACCAGGTTGTCCTGGGAGACCAGCGGGACCGATTGGACCAGACAAACCAGGAGCTCCAGCTGGACCTGGAGGACCAGAAGGACCTGGAGGTCCAGGGATGGTCACAGTATCAGAGCCCACTGGAGACAACAAAGACAAAGACATGAAGCAGGCGATGTACACAATCATAACACAACATGGACACGTTTGACTCTTGCAGTTCTTACGTGAACTGATGACTTTCCCGGGAAGACCAGGTTCACCTGAAGAACAGTTTGACGTTAGTCTGACTGCTTAACAACAATGAAAGACTTCATTAGAAAGACAGAAAGTACCTTTAGATCCAGGATGTCCAGGATTCCCAGCAATGCCTGTGCTCATCGACCAGAAACATCTTTATAAATGCACTTATATTATCACTAAGGACTGTTATCATGTTATTGTAGGATCATACCTGGAGGTCCTTGAAGACCTGGAGCTCCTGGAGGAAAAAAACACCATCATTTTCATGTCTTTTGTTATTGTGATCTGCTTTTCAGGGCCAATGTATATTAAATATAAAGGCAGAACACTGCACATACCTGGAGGACCAGCATCTCCAGGAAGTCCAGGTGGTCCTCTGACACCAGGAAGTCCCATTGAACCAGTGTCACCTGCAGTTTATACACACAAACCTGAGTTAAGACGACATAACAACAACAACAACAGGAGTAAATACTGGAAATATTCTGTGTTTTACTCTTTGCACAGCAGGGGTCCCACGTCACCCACAGGTCCTTCAACTACAGCCAAAAGTCCAACGTGTGTTTAAGTATTGTTTGTTATTGTTTGTTAGTCCAGTTGTGGTTTAATGCTGATGTGTAGAGACATTAGACTTAGTCTAAGAACTGGGCTGAGGGAGGGAGAGTGGGGAGCAGTGCAGGGGGCGTGGTCTGGTAGTGAAATAAGATAAAGATAAGATAAGATAGATCCTTTATTCGTCCCGCAGTGGGGACATTTCCAGTGTTACAGCAGCAAGACAATAAAGATAAGGATAATAAATAATAAACATGCATTACCAAAAAGAAATAGAATATACAAAGATATTAACACTGGCTATAAAAATAGGTTTAAAAATAGAATGTAGAATAATGTACATTATAACCGGTCTGCAGAATATACACAGTATGCACATGGTATTTACAGTGTAAGGAAACAAGGCTGAGCTATTAAATAAGGATATTAAATAAGGATATGGATATTGCACTGATGAGAAAACTACAGTATAAAAAATTTGACAGTATGAAAAATGACAATATATTGCACTTAAAAAAATACAAAAATATATACAACATATATAAATGAGTCTCTAAATCTGTGGAGACTTGTGTATTTTCTTACTTCCTGTTTTCTCTTTCCCTTGTTGTTCTATGGCTTTCAGTGTGAGTGGGCGTGTCTGTGGGCGTGTCTGTGGGCGTGTCTGTTTGCATCTCACCTGCTGCTGATTAGCTTGATTAACACCATCCACTCCTTCCTGCTTAAAAACCCGGCTCATTTGGCCTCAACAGAACCTTTAGTTTCTGCCTCAGTGTAAAGAACTCTGTTTTTTGTGGACTTTTCTTCCTGGATTTATATTTTTGATTAATTAATACGACCATGTGTGTGTTTGTTTGTCTGCACTTTGAGCATCAGTCCTGCGCGGTGAACGCCTCACACACTCTACAGCTGCACAGTGAGTTAAATGGTGTTATAAACTGTGTGTGGTGTAGTTTGAGAATATTTATTGATTTTATGATTGAGATCATTTGACCTTTGGGGAAACCTGTAGTTGTGGTCACGTGACACAGAGAGCATCATGGGAAAATTACAATTAGGACGATCACAACTCTCCTCACCTGTAATTCCTTTAGCTCCCTTTGCTCCAGCAGGGCCTTGAGGTCCCATTGGTCCAGTTTGACCTTTGACCCATTACAACATTGTTTTGGACTCAAAAAATATACAAATGTACAAAAGTAACAAATGTAACATCAAACAGCGTTTGTAAGCAAAGGTGATTTCTGTCATTCTTCATGTATTTCTACTTCATTTGTATATTCACTACTGTTTAAACAGTATATTCATTAAATGAATCGATGTTTATTTCAGACAGTAGTAGTAGATCAGATGGGCACGCTGCTGCAACCAATCAGGCTTTAGTCTGACTTGATCCCGCCCACCTAATTTACATACGGTCACAATACATTTAAATGAACGCATGTAAAATGACAGAATTCATCCTTTTTTCTTTTATGTATTTAATTCTGCATTTGTTTTGATTATTTACAAAAAAAGATCAGAAAATTGCTCTGATTTACTCGTCCTGATATTATATTTAAGCATAAATCAAAAAACATTTTTAAAATAATACTGATCAAACCCACCTGAGGGTCCTCGTGGACCCCACTCTCCCTGCTCTCCTTTGGGCCCCGACACTCCTGGACTTCCTCTGTCGCCTGGATTCAAACAGTCAGTCAAACCTCGGTCTGTACAACAGTTACTTTACTTTACTGTGAATATCCCATAATATAACCTTTAACTCCTGGAGCTCCTGCTTCACCCTGGTAACCCTTTGGACCTGGAGAACCTGCAGAGCAGAATAAACACATCTAATAAGAACTGCTTTCAGTCGCTGCAAAATATGACACAGACTAAATATATGAAGCTCTTACCGGGGATTCCTGCAAAACCGGTAAGTCCTGCATCACCTGTGTCAAACAACAATTACATTTCATTTAATAACATTTTGAATGCATTTAATCAAAGTTTAATGCACTACAGTGTCTGCAGGGGGTCTGCAACCTGTGGCTCTAGAGCCACATGTGGCTCCTCAAGCCTTCTGTTGTGGCTCCTTTGTAGTAACTTTGAATTAAAAAATCATATTCGTTCGATTCTTTCAAAGTGAACACCTATTATTTAGAAATCAAGGTGATTAAAATGTGCATTTTGTGCGTCACATACAATGTCCTGTCCATCTTTGGACCCACATATTTACTCCATCTGTACTGTACTCCACATATTGCATTATCTATTTCAAAATGTTAATTTACACGAACGGAATGGAATTCTGCATTTTATTCCAAAGTATTTATGTGATATAAGTTTAATTTTATGGGTCAAATGGGTTTTTGCGGCTCCAGATTAATTTTATTTGGGTGCAGAGGGGACAAAAATGGCTCTTTTCATAGTCAAGGTTGCAGACCCCCGCACTACACTGTACTATGATGCCGTTATTGAATATTTTAAATATATTTTTCAGGCGTTGCACTTTGCAGACGGTCCCTGGACTCTTCTTCAAATAACCCATGGACTGAGCCGTCTCAAAGCTTCAGGGACAAAGTTTAATATGTGAATTGTAAAAGTACCTTTTGGTCCAGAAGGTCCAACAGCACCGGCAAACCCGGGACGTCCTGGTTCTCCTTGAGATCCTGTTAAAAAAAAAAAAAAAAACAAGCTTC
The DNA here is from genome assembly GCF_963457635.1 of Microchirus variegatus. NCBI lineage: Eukaryota > Metazoa > Chordata > Actinopteri > Pleuronectiformes > Soleidae > Microchirus > Microchirus variegatus. Next base: position 18,786,898 of record NC_139824.1, read on the forward strand.
ATTATCAAAGGTAAAATCACCTGCCGTTGATTTCATGTGTGCAGAGACTGGAGCTAAAAACTGGACTCTGCCTTTGTCGCCTTTCTCTCCAAACCCGGGGGGTCCGGTCTCTCCTCGGGGGCCCATCAGTCCGTCACGGCCCCTCTGACCTGGAGCTCCCTCAGAACCTTCACCTGGTCACAAGGAAGCAGAAGCTGAGTCCAAGTCAGGTCTTCACTCACAGAAGAAGAAGAAGAAGAAGAAGAAGTGAAAGTGAAGATTACCTGGACTTCCCTTTGGTCCTCTGACCCCATCCAGACCAGGATGACCCATCTGTCCAGGAGGACCTTCACAAAAGAGACGTACGTTACACAGAGGAAACGTAGCGAAGAAGAAGAAGAAGAAAACGCGATCTTAAATGTCTCCGTCTTACCTGGAAGACCAGGGAAACCGCTCTCCCCTGAAGAAAAACACATATTTTAAGTGGTTAAAACACTTCTGGGGTTTAGTGTTTTAAGAAATAAGGATTCTTAACTCACCTTTATGTCCTATTGCTCCTGAGTCACCTGTAACAGAACAGACAGAGTTATAATAAACAGGTATATAAACCCATTGTACTTTCAAAAACTAATAATGAACAAAGGTTCACAGTGATGGTGGAAAAAGAAGGAACCATATAACTTTGTATTAAACCCACACACTTCAGTTCTGACAGAGTTTTCAACCATTACTGCTTTCAGAACTGTTTTCAGGATCTGGTGTGAACAGCTGGTTTGAGGTCGATCTGGACTGGACTGGACCAAACAGGTCAGTCGTCTTTTGTGGAATTCTTCAGAATCAGTGTTTGGGCTCTTTGTCTTGTTTCATCACAGATGGAGCTTCATCTTGAGCTTCATCTTGATTTTGCTTGATAAAATAACATATATGAAGAGCGCTCCAGACCCTGAGGCCTCCACCTCGTACATGTAATCTCAGGTTCTATCTGATCTCAGTAGGACTCTGCTTTGAGTCTTTGAAGTCAATGACGAGTCGCCAACATATTATCGTCTTCCTGATGGATGTCTTCGCTCTTTTATTGTGAAGTATGGTTCACATCAGCTAATCAAGAAGCTGCAGTGTTTCTAAATCAAACCTCTAATCTGCTCTCATTGATCTGACTCCAGATTAAGCTGAAACTTGACTCCATCTACCTTTTTACTGAAGTCATTACTGCAGGGCTTCACTTACTTTTCCCCCTGAATGTGTTTTAATTTTATAATATTGTTGTATTTTAATATCTGTGAATGTCTTACCACTGTATATATGTGACGTGTCTACACAATATAAGGTTCTTCGTCTTGTCCTCAAATGAGAACACGTTTTGGCTCCAGATTTAACAAGAAAACCCTTTATTTTAAAACCCCTTAATTCTTCGGGAAAGGGTTTTTCAGACGCAGATGGTTCCAGGTAGAACCTCAGGCCTGGTAGAAGAACACTTTTAGAACCATTATTTCTAAGAGTGTAGTGAAAAAAACATACCTTTGGGTCCTGAATCTCCTCTTTCTCCTTTGAGACCATGTGTAAGTGTTTCTGAAAGACAACAAAGTTAGAGTCAGTTAAAGTATAAACAGATTTTAGGCACCTAACAAAATATCAGTATATGATATCTTAAGGCTGTGTTGTGACAGTATTTACGTAGCCTCAGATTGGCTTAATTTGTATTAATTTTGTATGTGGCTGTATTACGTAGACTGAACTGGTCCTAATTTGTATTAATTTTGTCTTTTTTTTTGTCTTTCACAGGTTCCAGGATGTCCCAGGTAAGTGTTCCGCAGGTAAGTGAGTACATTTTAAGGTAGGTATTGTGTTTTTGTGTCCGATTAATGTGTATTTACATGTTTGAGTATGACCAAAAAAATGATTTTGAATTCCCCAGTGTCAAATTGTGTTTAAATTCCCCCAAAATAACAAACTAAAACAACAATTCGATCGTTGAGGGAGGAAGGGGACACCCGCCTCGCCAGCCAGATCAGCCGAATCAACCCTATCGTTCAATGGGGTGACGGATGTCAGGGGTCAGGGGTCAGGGGTCAGTCAGAGTCAGGGTTTAGGGTCAGAGTCAGGGTTAGGGTTTAGGGTCAGGGTCAGGGTTTAGCGTCAGGGTCAGAGTCAGGGTTTAGGGTCAGAGTCAGGGTCAGGGTTTAGGGTCAGGTTTAGGGTCAGGGTTTAGGGTCAGGGTTTAGCGTCAGGGTCAGGGTTTAGGGTTAGGGTCAGGGTCAGGGTCAGGGTCAGGGTCAGGGTCAGGGTTTAGGGTCAGGGTTTAGCGTCAGGGTCAGGGTTTAGGGTCAGGGTCAGGGTCAGGGTCAGAGTCAGGGTCAGGGTTTAGGGTCAGGGTTTAGCATCAGGGTCAGGGTCAGAGTCAGGGTCAGGGTTTAGCGTCAGGGTCAGGGTTTAGCGTCAGGGTCAGGGTTTAGGGTCAGGGTCAGGGTCAGGGTCAGGGTCAGGGTCAGGGTTTAGGGTCAGGGTCAGGGTTTAGCGTCAGGGTTTAGGGTCAGAGTCAGGGTCAGGGTTTAGCGTCAGGGTCAGGGTCAGAGTTTAGGGTCAGGGTCAGGGTTTAGCGTCAGGGTTTAGGGTCAGCGTTAGGGTCAGGGTCAGAGTCAGGGTCAGGGTCAGGGTCAGGGTCAGGGTCAGGGTCAGGGTCAGGGTCAGAGCTAGGGGTCAGGGGTCAGGGGTCAGGGTCAGCGTTACCTCTCACAGCCCCCGACTGGAGCTCAGCCCTGAGCAGCTGCTGCACCGTCCTCTGCAGGGCGGCTCCGTCCTGTCTGGACCCTCCTGACCCTGCAGCTCCCAGGTTGATGGTGTTGTCAGAGCGGGTCAGTCCGGGTCCTGCAGAACTCCTGCCGGCGTACGCCGACGACTCCAGCGGGTCCAGGATGTTGACGCCCGAGGAGGCCGACAGGCGGCTGGACGTGGCCGAGGACGTACCGGTGACGGCTTCTAACGCGTCGACTCGGCTCTGGAGACGTTTGATTTTTTCACCTTTTGAAACAAGAGAGAGAAGATGGTGAGAAAATGTAGAAAATCGTCTCTTCTTAAACCTTCATGAAGGAAAGTGACGTTTTTTATTCTCTTACCCAAAGCGATGAGGCCAAAGAGGAGGCCGAGGAGGAAGAGGAGGCCGAGCAGGAGGGTTAGCAGCCACTTCCACCAGGTGCAGCAGGAGCACCAGGAGCACCAGCCACAGCCAAAGTCATCCTTCTGAATCTCTGGAGAAAAAGTAAGAGAAAAGTCTCATATAAATAGTCTTTCTTTGAAAAAGAAAACAGCTTATTTCATTTATGTGAAGAATATTGGTGAATACACTGTACCTGCATACGTGGCCTTGTCCTTCTTTGCAACTCTCATGGCCAAATCATCTAAAATCAAAATTGCAAATGAATTACACAGCAAACAGGAAGTTAAAGCACATAATACGAAGTTAAAGTCGATTACATTTAGCGTCTGCTGCCTCGTCCACTGAGCTGCTCGATGATAACTTCTGTTTCTTCAGGGAGTCGTCAGAGTAGGACAACACTAAACCGTGAAGTGAAGTGAGAACATCTTTCAGATTAGAAAACAACGGTGGATTAGGATTATAAATCACAGTGGTGTGTACTTTACCTGCAGAGGTGACAGGAGCTGCAGCAGAGATGAACTGTTTCCCTGTGTCTTTAGTCATGATCAGCCTCTCTGTCTCCTTCTTGATCGGAGCGTTCTCTTTCTCGATCAACACAAAGTTAAAGTCTTTGCCTGGAGCTCCTTCGAAGCTGGGACTGCTGGGTCTGACTGTGACAACACAACACAACACAACATTCATCACTCCACTGATAATGATGCTTCACGATTGGTTTTCCAATCCTGGTCCTCAGGGTTTTAGATGTTACCCTGCTCCAAAAACACACGATTTAAATAACCCTCATCATCAAGCTCTGCAGAAGCCTGATAACCAACTTACGTCAGTTTTTTTCAAATAATTAAATGTTTCAAAAAAAAACAATGATAATATTGTTTTATTTTTTTCACAAAAAAAAAGAATGTTTCAACTTTTCTTCTTAAAATTTTTTTTTTTACTTTTTATATAAAAAAATATAATAATACTAAGTTTAATGTATTTTTTTCATTAAAATGAATGGTTCAACTTTTATTTAAAAAAAAAATATATATATATTTATAATAATTGTATTTTTTAAATTTTTTTAAATTAATGTTTCAACTTTTGTCTTCCTAAATTTTTTTTAAACTTTTTGTAAAAAAAAATAATATTAAGTTTAATTTATTTCATAAAAATTAATGTTTCAAATTTTGTTTAAAAAAAATTAATTAACAAAAAATAAAAAATGTAATGTTTCATCTGAATCAGGTGTGTTGGAGCAGCGCAACATCTAAAACATGGCAGGGCAGAGTTCCCTGAGGATCAGGATTGGGAAACACTGCTCTGTTGATCTAGTGAGAGACGACAGGAGTGAGTTATGGAAGTAAATCTGTGCCATCTGAGTTTGAATTTGAATTTCTAACATGACATGGAATTAGATTTAGATTTAGATTTAGTTCTGTAAAGTCTCTTATAAATATTGTTTGTCGTCAGTTGTGTTTTTTTAGGCCTTTTCTCTAAAGTGTTGCTGCTTATTTGGACTCGTTTTCACAGCTCAGATTGCTTGTTTCTCTCGTGAGATCTGGCAACGCTGAGTGTGAGCAGAGATGAAGGAGTTGTATATTTTATATTATATTATATTATATTATATTATATTATATTTCTCCAGGTCTCACCTGTGGTTGGGCTTAATCCAGTGCCAGAAAGATTTTTCTGCACGCCGTAAACTGTGAGGAGAAGATCAGAGAAGATCAAAGAAGATCAGAGAAGATCAAAGAAGATCAAAGAAGATCAAAGAAGATCAGAGAAGATCAATACAACTGATGGTTTTATAAAAACAATGAAAAAGATCATTAAACTTAAAGTTTACCGATGTGAGTGCTGGTGCCGGTGGGAGAGAGAGCCGTGGGATTAGCACTGACCAGATTATTCTGAACACCGTACACTGAGACACAGAGAAAAACAACAGTCAATGGCTGTAAGATGATGATGATGATGATGATGATGATGATGATGATGATGATGATGATGCTGGCCTCACCAGTGCTGCTGCTGCTGGGAGAGAATCCACCGCTCACATACGGAGAGCTGAGTGTCAGGTTGTTCTGAGCTCCTGGAATATAAAAAAAACACACAACCCTTAACATCTGCGTTCACTCACTTCCTGTGAAACATGACGACCTCCCTGAGTGATGATGATGATGATGATGATGATGATGTGCCGCTGACCTGTCTGGTAAAGAGTGGAGGACGTGGTCAGATTGTTTGGGTTACTGTTGTAACTGAAACTGCTGCTGCTCGCTCCTCCAGCTCCTCCAGCTCCTCCAGCTCCTCCAGCTCCTCCAGCTCCTCCAGCCCAAATGCTGCCGTAGTGATCTGGGATGACCACAAGAACAAATGTTAGACTTTAGGTGAAGATGCATCCATCCATCCATCATCTACCGCTTTATCGTCCACCAGAGGGTCCTGTGCTTATCTCAGCTGACATTGGGCGATATATTATCCCCATATCGCATGTTTTTGGACTGTGGAGGAAGTCGGAGAACCTGGAGAACCCCCACAAACACGGGGAGAACATGCAAACTCCTTGCAGAAAGGCCCTTGTTCCGAAGCTGTTCCAAACGGGGTTCCAAACCCAGGAACCCAGGAACCTGGGTCTTCATGCTGCAAAGGCGAGAGTGCTAACCACTTGTGGGCCCAGTGAAGATACGATCTGAATGAAATAGTGTTTTGGAAAGTGTTCTCATGGTCACACATGGACCATCTTCTTATTCTCCAGATCAACATCAGTGTTGACAGAGGAGAAGAAGAACCTCCCATTGACCAATGTCCACATGCGGCCCCCCAATCGATTACATGTGGCCCCCATGTTATAATGAACAGCTGCCAGCGAGGTGATAGAATATAATCTATGTTTGCTATCAATGTTTTTTATAACCGCAATAATAAGACATTTGGTCATAATTATCCCATTATTAAATGCATCATATACAACATTTAATGACATATATAAATACATTTGTTAGAGCCCGAGCTACGAATGGCAGTGGCCCCGAAACGGCTCCTGGTACGAATTTTAATTACAGTTGTCCACACTGATTATTTATGTAGTCTAAAATAAATGTATGTTTTTGATATTAATACATTAATTTTGCATCATAAATAGTATTATTAAGTATACGTGTGGTATCATGATTGTGAACAGTTGTTTCCCCCTCTTCACCACAATAGATGCTCATTGGCCGCCATCATTTGAGTTTGAGAGCCCTGCGTTAAAGGATGCTGAAAAGCTGGTTCATGCCTTCATTAAGTTTAAGTTAAACTTAAAACTTTCCGTCTTTAATAAAGCTTAAAGTTAGAGTGCACGGTCTCACAAATGAACAGATTGGATCTTTTTAACTGTGTAGAGCAGATGTAAACTGATGTGCACAGATGTAAGAGCTGAACCTGTGGTGGTGGAGCTCTCAGACATGCTCCTGGCCTCCACACCAGCCTTCTTGGGGATGGGCAGAGTGTTGTTGGGGCTGGTGCTGGTGGAGTTTCCTCTCAGCAGACGCTTCACGTCGTCCAGCTCCGTCCCTGCAGAACCACAGAGGAACACGGTTCCTTTAACTCTGGACTGTAGTCACAGATCTGTGCGTTTGTACGTGAACGCTGTCACACTCACAGCTCGCTGGTGGAGAAGCGCTCTGAAGACGAGCTCTGATCTCACTCTCTATGGAAAAGACAGTGATGGTCAGTCAGTGATCCATCATGAAATTAGAGCTGAAACGATTCATCGATGAATCGATTTTCATGATTAAAACCAGATTTCTGATTGTTTTAGCTTCTTAAATGTGAAATGAATTTGTTTCTTTGCTCCACATAAACAAAGAAATCATTAAAAATGAACCATTTTGGTTTGTGAACAAAATAAGACTTTCGAGAACATCATCATTTCCAGCTTTGACAAAAACTGATCAATGTTTTTTAACATTTTATGAACTAAACGATTCATCGATTAATCGAGAAAATAATCAACAGATTAATCGATTAAGAAAATAATCGTTAGTTGCAGCTCTACATGAAATGCTCATGTGCTGTTGCACCAGTCAGTGAGTGAACTACCTCTGCTCCGAGTTCTCCCTCTGGTGGCTGAACTTGAAGTTGCAGTCGATGTACCTGCAAGAAAACAACACCAGGTGGCGTACTATTGCAAATGTGTGGGGTTGACATAAATAATGGGAGTTCTTAAGTACAAATGATTTGAGGGCAGCGTGTTTTTGTTTGAAACTAAAGCTTTACGTCTATGTGAGACTGAGACGACTGACTTACTGTAAACCTTCCTGGTGTACTCAGGAGAAGAGTTTGTGCTTGAACTTTCTGAAACATGGAGACACACACAAAGACAATCACATCACTTTTCTTTTTCCAGTCACGGACGTAAGTGTTGACCGATCACCAACCGTCGAAGACGTCGGAGAGAGCTGCAGCCATCGTGGTCATGTTCTTCCTCTCTTTGGCAGAAGGTGAATACGTGGCAGCGGAGGACGATCCTCGCTTTGGATCTGAAGAACCTGGACCTGAGCTGTAGCTGCTCTTGGTCACTGTGGTGGTGGTGACTCCACCGAGACCTCCATCCCTCCTGCCCTCTCTGCCACCACTCACAAAACCAGAGGACATGCCGGAGGACATGTTGGAAGACATGTTGGAGGACATGTTGGAGGACATGTTGGAGGACATGCCGGAGGACGTTCCTCCTCCAGCTGCCCTGAACTCCGTCATGGGCTCAGCAGCAGCAGCAGCAGCAGCATTAGTGATGCCGGTGCTTCCAGAACCTTTGTATGATCCTCCAGATCCACTGGAGCTCCTGGACGTCATGGTCACGGAGCTGCTGGTGACGCCAGAGCCTCCTGATGCAGATCTTCCTCCACCCGAGTCGCCTGAACTCAGTGAAAAATCACCTGCCCGTGGATAAATGAGAGAAAAACACGGAGATGAAAGTCCTCTCAGATCTCACTGCCCACTGAATGGCTCAGATCCAATCTCCTGAAATCCTCCTCCAGCTCCACAGTCGACAGAAGATGACAGTCAGCGTTAATGTTTGACCTTTGAGAGCTTGACTTGTTTTGATTAAATCACATTCCCCAGGAAAGACTCAGCTTGTCTGCAGCCTTTCTGTGTCTGCACATGTCCAATAATATGACTCTTATCCATGAAATGTTCCGCTGACTATTACTAATTTTACGGCGTTTGCTGGCGTGAGAAGTGTCCGCGGTGTTGATCCACAGATACAAGTCACCTCACGTTTCTCAGCTTTATTTACACGTCCTCCGTCTGCTGGTGATCATTCTGACTCCAATGCACTTTAGAAATGTTGATATGACGCAAAAAACTGACGAGTAAAGTCGTTTTATTCTTCTTCAGAGTTAAGTGGTTCATCTCACGTTAGCTAATTACTGAACTTTACAGAGAGTTATTGTATGGTATTGATTTTTTTTAAGCTGTTTTGAAGCTGACAAACACAGTTGATCTCTATCTCTGAACTGGACTGTGATTGGTCAGTAACTGACGCCAGGGCCGTTTCTAGCTGTTTGGGGGGCCCTATGCGAGATACTATTTGGGGGCCCCTATTTTTTTTCAAACTCGAGGTAGAGATTCCTAACTTTTTCTGATTACCCCACAAACACTTACATGCTTTGCAAATATATGCATAATAAAAGCATCCATACAAAATATGAGTCTGAACTTGCAGTTTGGGGGCCCCCTGGTGGCTGTGGGGCCCTAATGCAGCTGCATAGTCCGCATATAGCAAGAAACGGCTCTGACTGATGCAGGTGCAGATCACTTGATTTACAGTATGATATAATATAATATGCCTAACCATAACCAGTTCACCACAATTCAAATCTGAGCCCTAAACGACATCAGTTCCTCAGAAAATTGAGCTCTTTAAGATCAGTTTTTGGTCTCCATGAGGACTAGAGGTCCTCACAAGGTCCTTGTTTAAGCTAAACCTGATTCTTAATCCCTAAAAAGCCCTTAAAAGTTGTGAGAACCATGCAATTTTCCCAGGATGTCCTCACTCCCTCTGGTTTCCTTATGTTTTTCTGGTCCACACAAAGATAAACGTACAAGAACACATTGATTTAGACTGAAAAACAAGGTTTCACACACAGAACAATGCAGATGTTCACGTCTCACCTCTGCCTCCGCTGCCTCCAGCACTCCCAACAATCCTGGTTGTCGTTAGTTTGTCCATCCAGAGTTATCTGTTAAACAACAGTGTATATACAGGAAGAGAGTGAGTGTGTGTGTGTGTGTGTGAGGTATATTCATTGTTGGACTGGACTAAACCAAAGTCACATTTGTCTCTGGTCATATTTCCCTCCCTTTGAAGCCTCTGTAGAGTCTAATATTGTATAGAAACGACAGCAGACTATTGTTGACTTGATGAATGTCTCGTTCCTCGTGACATAAAAGACTAACCGCTGACCTTTTATGTCACGGGGAGAAAAACACAAAGAGGTGAACTGAAGGAGATGTGGTGTGATATATAATCTCAGGTGGAGGACGCTGTGTTTACTCTCACTCAACCAGTGGTCAGAACTGGAGAATCATGTTTTCTCCCGTGTTCTTATTCATTGTCATTGTTAGTGATTTGTGAGTGAGAAGTCGTCGTCTTCTTCTTCTTCTTCTCTTTGAATATTATGCTGCTCATAAGACAGTGATTCAAAGTCACTGCTGTGTCCTGTTGTAACTGTGTTTAACTGGATGTGATTCAACTGCAAAATCTCTGTAAATACTAGGTCTAAACTTAACTTCGGTTCGGATATTTACCTCCTCGTTTTAAATGTCCGCCCATTTACATACTAACCTCTGCTTATGGTGTAAAATTCAAATTCAGTTTCTTTATCCAGGATTTCTCTTCTGTACCGAGTGCACATCTCGGTTTAGTTCCTTTCTACACTGTGTGTACTACTTGGATATTGTGAACTCTTGTCTTATTTTTATTCTTATCTCTACTGAATTACTTACCCTACATTAGAGTGTGTAATTTAATTTAAAACATTTTTTTTTTACCATATTGTATTTTATTTTTATTCTATTTTTTACTCTTATCTTACATTTTACTTATATGAGAGCATATTGTATTTTATTTTATTCTATTTCTTACTCTATCTTACATTTTACTTCTTTTTACTTATATTAGAGCGTATTTTTACCTTATTGTATTTTATTTTATTAGAGTCTTATATTTAGAGTGTGATTTGTTTACCATATTGTATTTTATTTTTTACCCTATTTTTACTCTTATCTTTACGTTGTCTTTCTTCTTACTTATTATGCCCTTTGCACATTTCTGCACCTCTAGTCGCCTTAATTGAGCTGTTGTAAATGTGTGTTTCCCCCCCGGGGGAGGAATAAAGTCATTAAATTCAATTCAATTAAATTAACTTACGCTTACGTTCAGGACTTCATCATTTTTGACTATCCTCACTGTCTTCACTGTCCTCACTGTCCTCACTGTCCTCACTGTCCTCTCTGTCCTCTCTGTCTGCACAATGATTGGCAAAAAGGCATTTTCCTACTTTGTCCCCACAACCTGGAGATGTCCATCTTAATTCTCTTAGCAGATTTTAAAGTTCTTTTAGAGTCACAGGAGAGAACATCTTTGAGAACTTGCTCCTAATATTTTAATGTGTTTATTGACATTTTGCACATTTCCTATATGAGACCCCGTGTGTCAGTGGAATAACCTGTTTGAACCTGGTTTGACCTAAACAAGCGATCACGTCACACATTTATATAAGCTGGTAACTTAAAACACGACCGTCTGCAAACACATTAATGTCAGGTTAAATAATAATAATAATAATAATAAAGGCTTGTTCAGTTGTAATGATTTAGTTGCACAGAGGTGCAGGTAAAATCATCTGTGTGTGTACAGTCAGTCAGAAACTTGGCTGAAAAACACTTTCTCAAACACTGAAAACATGGACTGGGTTTTTTTGCCCCTGGGGCTGCAGCAATCCTCTCAAAACTAAAACATTCAGCGCAGCTATTAGCTTGAAGTGACTTGTCTTTTTGGGCATGTTTTCTCAGTCTGAGAAATGAGCTGTGGTATTCAGCTCAGGAGCGCCAGCTGTCTGTATACAGTATATATATATATATATATATATAAACTCCTTTAATTAAGTAGATATTCCTTTTAATGAGGAACACAGAGTTGAAGATATGTTTAATTGCCTTCCTTATCATGTGCTCTATAATTTTCACTGCTGTTTACATTTATCTTTCATCAAAGCAATAAACTTGAATTACATTATTTATGATGATTGTAACGTGTACTTGCTAACGGGTATGAACGTGCAGCACTAGTTAACGATATATGCGTTAACAACAGACGTGTAAAATGATTAATTTAAGCTTCGACTTACCTCTTATATCATTTGTGCAGAAATCACCGCCCGCCTGCGCCCATCAGAGAAAAATAATGACTTTGAGCTGCTCTCTTTAGACTGAACCCGTGCCTGCAGACCTGATGTATTAGCTTTGTCTGATTCATCGCCTTCAGTCGACAAGTTCCAACACGGTGGAAGGGGCCGAGTCTACGAGCTGGAGACACGCACCTGTGCAGGAGGCATGAAGAAAACAGCCGTGGGGCTCAGTGAGTGGAAAACACGGAGAGAGTGAATGTGGTTGAAGGATTTGTGTCACGCCCCTGTATTTATTTATTAATCTGTTGATGTGGAGATGGATGTGTCTGTGAGTCATCGTGGGACCTCAGGTCGCTATGCTAACATTATAAGTATTAGTTTTATTTAGTGATAGTGAGTTTTGATCTTTTTGCAGCACTTACCTGCACTCGCTGAGCATTGTGGTGCCTTGCTCGGGGGAAACCCAGCCCTTGACCCGGCGTCCTGGGATTTGAACCGGCAGCCTTCTGGTTACAAGTCAAACTAAAAATCTGTTTTTCTCTACCCAGAAAAGAGTGATAAAAATGAAGGGAATCTGAGCGTGTGTGTATAAGAATTCATTTATTTAGACATTGAGTTGGCCATTTTATGTTAATAACATACATCGTTCCCATAGCTTGGTCGACATCAAATTCAAGGACTTTACAGGAAGAATTACCTTAAATTCAAGGACCAAATATGTTGACACAGGTTAGGATGAGAGGGCAAGAGCTGCTTCGCCCATGATGGAGTCCACTTTTATAGGTTTGCAGCTCTGCATCTGGACAAGTCTTTGTCCTTGGGATCTTTGTCCTGCTTAACGTGACTCACTCATTGTTCTTTTTGCATGATCTCCCATCACGGCGTTGTCGTTTTAACTTGACGTATGTTCCGTGTAGGCCTGAGTCTTTGTACAAGGTGCATGAAAACAGTTGTTAATTCACAAACTTTCAAGGACCCGCATTATGAAAATAACCCGTGTTTATCTTTAAACAGTCAAACACAATGGCAGGTTCAAGTTCACACATTCTAACAAGAAGAATCCAGTCTGTTGTTTGCACTGACGCACAGTTACTTCCCCGCGTCTCCACTCCCAGGTCCGCTGCTGAACCAGGTGCTGATGAAGTTCTGGATCTTGGTGGTGTACGGAACAAAGTCCTCCTTGTAGATCATGACAGTTTTGCTGTGAGCGGTCTTGTAGATGAATTTATTTGGATCTTCCGGCTCCTGCGTCTCCTCTTCCTTTTTCACTGCAGTAGAGGAGAAAATTCAAGAGTGATTTAGGGAAGAGTCGTCTCATATCTGGGTAAACTGGGATGAGGAAAACTGAATTTTCCATCCATTGATTATAAACTTTGATGATGCGTTTTATGTATTTGTTGTTTAGTTAATATATTATTCGATTAATCAATTATTAATCGATTACTAAATGAATCGCCAACTATTTTGATCATCGATAATCTGTTTGAAGCTTTTTTCATGATTAAAAACCAGATTTCTGAATTTTTTTTGCTTCTTAAATGTGAATATTTTCTTTGTTTCTTTGCTCCACATAACAAAGAAATTATAATAATAATAATTAAATCATTAAAACAATCATTAAAACTGAACCATTTTGGTTTGTGAACAAAACAAGACGTTCGAGAACATCATCATTTCCAGCTTTGACAAACACTGATCAATGTTTTTTAACATTTTATGACATGTTATTGACCAGACGATTCATCAATTAATCGAGAAAATAATCGACAGATTAATTGATTAAGAAAATAATCGTTAGTTGCAGCTCTATATTCAAGTGCTGTTCAAATAAAACATATTTAATTGTTACATGGAGCGTGGATTGACCAGAGAAAACCTGCTCTTGTACAGTAGAGCAGATCCTAAAATACACCAACTACTCTTATTCAGTCTGTGTACATATTATAAAATAGTTTATTGTCTTTGTTACTCTCTTTTTCATTTCCCTGTGTATTATACAGACTCATAGAACAATGAGTTTATAGTGTCTGTAACTGTTTTTACAAATATCCTGAATATTTATTACTAATATTAAATCATTCATTTGTTCCTTGGCCTGTGACGAACATCTTATTCTGCTCATAAACACACAAATAGGACTGAGAATTTTAACAATAGACATTAAGTGGCACACATTATTTACAGTGTGTGTGTGTGTGTGTGTGTATGTACACTCACCGGGCATGTCCTCATATCGCCCTGTGTATTTGAAATAACCGTATGAAACGATCATGCTCCAGATACCAATAGCGTACGCTATGGACACTCTTTTATTCCACTTGGCCAAGTCTTTCAGCTCCATGTTTTCCTGCTTTTGCTGCTGCTGCGACTATAAAAATAGGATTTTTATCCCCAAAGATACGATTCTTCACCTTTGACGACAGGTCGCCGCCATCTTTGATGCACTTTATTTTTTTCTCTACCCGAACTTCCAGTCGTCAAACGAGTGTAGGTGCGCTTTACCGCCACCAAGCGGACTGGAGTGTGAGTGAGTCGGATTATTATTTTTCAGAATTTGGGTTAATTTGTACATACATATTTGTTTGGTTGATCTAAATGTATGTCAACATATGTCCTACTTTCAAAAGACATTTTACGTAATAATTTTTTTTATTCAAAAAGTAAGAAACTGCTGTCTCTGGTCATCCGAGTCGTTAGGTGGCGCTGTGGTCGCCTAAAACAGCAGCCTCCAGTACAGCGGTAGTCATGGATATATCAGCGATATCACGTTAACGATTAAGTTCCTTTTAAACGTATTACATCGAATTACATTTCTGACTTTGAATCTAATTCTTTTCATCGTTGTCTCTGTTGTTAAAAACGTCTCGCAGTACTTTACATGTACGTGTGTCGTGCGCTGTGGCCGCTTGGGGGCGTCGCTGCGCCTTTCTTTGGACGGACGTGTGTGAGCTCGCGCTGTCAGTTAGTTCACACACAACAACAGCAACAACAAAAGAAAACAAAATGAAAGCTGTCATTCAGAGAGTAAACAAGGCCGTAGTGACGGGTAAGTGCGTTCACGTCGAGCTACACTCACACACACACACATACAGAGAACAGCTCTCATTCATTAGCCTAGCTTACCGTGCCTACACAGCCCGGTTAGCATTAGCATTAGCACAGGTGTATAGTCACTCTTGTTTACTGTGTGTGCGTGTGTGTGTGTCTCCTGCAGTGGGAGAGGAGCAGGTGAGTTGTATAGGTCGAGGACTGTGTGTGCTGTTGGGTTTATCTACCGAGGACACGCAGAGAGACGCGGACTACATGTGAGTAAACACACCGCTGTTCACAGAACCGCTCCACAGATGCTAATTATATGAGACAAGATATGCGCGCTTAGACTTTCTGTATCGGCATATCGTGATGTTGTATCGTCATATCGTGATGTTGCGTCGCACCGTCCAATATATATATAATAATGTGTGAAATGCACAAAATATTACAACTTCAAGTATATGTATGTATCTTTGTGTGTGTGTGTATACATATGTATGTATATATGTATATATATATATATGTGTGTGTGTGTGTGTGTGTGTGTATATATGTGTGTGTGTGTGTGTGTGTGTGTGTGTGTATATATGTGTGTGTGTGTGTGTGTGTGTGTGTGTGTATATATGTATGTATGTATATGTGTATGTATGTGTGTGTGTATATATATATATATGTATGTATGTACATATGCATATGTGTGTATATATATATATACCTGTGTGTGTGTGTGTGTGTGTGTGTATATATGTGTGTGTGTGTGTGTGTGTGTGTATATATGTATGTATGTATATGTGTATGTATATATGTATGTATGTATATGTGTATGTATATATGTATGTATGTATGTATGTAAAATATACATACATATATACACATATTATGTGTATGTGTGTATATATGTATGTTTGTGTGTATATATTTATGTATATATGTATGTATGTGTGTGTGTATATATATATGTATGTATATATGTATGTATGTGTGTGTGTATATATATATATATGTATGTATGTACATATGCATATGTGTGTATATATATATATACCTGTGTGTGTGTGTGTGTGTGTGTGTATATATATATATATATATACATGTATATACGTATATATATATATATATATATATATATATATATACATGTATATACGTATATATATATATATATGTATACATATATATATATATATATATATATATATATGTATATACGTGTATGTATATATTATATACGTGTGTATGTATGTATATATACACGTATGTATATATGTATGTATATATATATATATATATATATATATTTATGCTTAGTCAATACTTATTTTATTTGAAGCCTAATTATTTGTGGTAAAGCAGAATTTAAACTATAAAAACTATATACTATACTATAAACTCTAAACCTCTTTTCATTTGTTTACACTAACATTCACTGTATATTGTATATATTTCCAGATTGTCTACTTTATTATTGCATATTTTAATATATTTTTTAATACCCTTTTATTTACGTTTTATTTATACCTGTATATTTAGCTCTTGTTTCCTCGTGCTGCATTTCTTACCTACTTTGCACGGAGCATCTGGAACAAAAACAACCCCCCCCCCCCCAGGGATTAATAAAGTATTCTGAATCTGAATGTGCAGTTTCACTGTTTCTCGTCAGGGTACGCAAGATCCTGAACCTGCGCTTGTTTGAAGACGAGAACGGCCGAGCGTGGAGCAAAAGTGTCATGGACCGGGACTTTGAGGTTCTGTGTGTGAGCCAGTTCACTCTGCAGTGTATCCTCAAGGGCAACAAGCCCGACTTCCACTCAGCCATGCCGGCAGAGCTGGCCCAGCCCTTTTACACCAACATGCTGGAGAACATGAGGAGCACCTACAAACCAGAGCTCATCAAAGGTGCGTCAGTACTAACAGTCCTACAGTAGTGTGTGTGTGCGTGTGTGCGTGTGTGTGTGTGTGTGTGTGCTCCAACCAAACTTGACTTGACTTTGTTGTTTATTCTTTTTGCTCCTAGATGGGAAGTTTGGAGCCGTCATGCAGGTCCACATCCAGAACGATGGACCTGTTACCATTGAACTGAGCTCACCTGCTGGTCCTTCTGATGCCAGACAGGTAGGTCGTGGAGTTTGAAGGTTCAAGTTATCTGATGGAACAAAAGAAACATTACAAACTTTTTTTTCACAGGGTTTCAAATGGACTTATTTTATCTCTAGAATTTGTGTAAATATGTGCAGTTTCTCTTCAGGAATATATTTAAAGATTAGGATAAGAAGAATATGGCAGACAATTCACAGTCCAAACATTCTATATATAAATGAATAAAGATGCTGTTAGTTTTTGTTTTATTATATTTAGACTTAGACTTAGACAGACTTTATTGTCATTCAAGTATCCACAGAGTGTATACAGAACGAAATTACGTAGACATTGTCTTCAACAAAATTAAGACAAGTTTAGGTAAAGTGCAGAGGTTATTTAGATATATGTGCTTATGTACATATTCGATATATTACATATTATACATATGTGCAACGGAATAAAATAAAGTGACAGAAGCATTTAAATAGAAGCCCAGAGGTCCTAGTTTGTGTAGCAGGCGTTGTGGGATGATTTCTTTCCTCTCTGGATATTAAAATGTGCTATTTTGTAACTTTGGTGTTGGTGTGAAATCATTTTTTATAAAAATAATTTATTCAGTCGTCAATCTTGCGTTTGAAAGAAGTAGAGAATATAAAAGTAGGCCACCTTTTCCCTTTCTGGAGATGCTCCTAATAATCTACAGAGTATTTTTACTAAATGATCTAATAGTCGTTGCACGTGTCCTGTGGATAACGGATAACTGTTTGTCTTGTCCTTTATTTGTCCTGACTGTTTTCAGCTGTCAAAGCAGGAGAAGCAGCAGCAGAGGAAGGAGAAGACGCGATCTAAGACGCCCTCAGAGTCCAGCAGGGAGAAAGGAGCTCGTTCCCGACAGGACAACGCCAGCAGTGGAGCAGAGGGTGACGTGTCTTCAGAGAGGGAGACCACCTAGGTCCTAGGTTAACAGGGTGAGGTCTTCAAGGAAACCCACAAAAACATGCACTCTCTAACACACCAACAACAACTTCTCCTCCTCATTCTCACGGCG